>NW_027506304.1:0-97802 GCF_021521415.1 Bidens hawaiensis
TGAAATTTGGTATTTTCGGTTCAAAATTTTCGTGATGTCACATTACAACATATTAACTAATAGTTTTCTCGGTCATCGTCATCCTCACCATCTCAACCTCTATTCCCGTTTCCATTGCCATTATTTGCACCATTTATGTTGCTACAACAAGGATATGGTTGGTTAAGGTTTGGAAATCTCCTCGGTTCTAAGCTTCTAAGGTATCTGTTAAGGACAACAAAATCGTTTGCCTCATCGCGGAAGGGGAAGTAGGGTATCGGTAACATAGTAGTCATGTCAGTATTGTTTCATGTTTATATGAGATGGAAACATAGGTGCCACTCCAAGTATCTTGAAATAGTGGAGGTTGTTGGACAACATTGATGTTATTTGAGTCTGGCACACTAAATTATGCATGCCAGAATCATAAATCATTAGAAGCCACCGATTTTAGCATCGGAACATGATCATTGGGTATTGAATAATTTATGATTTGATGATCACCCTCGTATATAATGGCCTCCTAGATGTCAGATACATTCCACAAACCCAATATGTACGATGCTACCGAGCATCCCGAAAAGTGATGATTTTCTTCATGTCCGTTGTACAAAAGTGCAATGTCGTGACTTGTCGGTTTATGTAAAAAACTCATATATTTTGTTGGGGATTTCCTGGAAAAATCGTGTCTACTATTGAATTCACCCGACCAGACAGTACCCGTTTGGGGAACGTCTAGTGCCAAAGTCACCGAATGGGTAAGTCGCCAATCCTTAAAACGGACTATTGGGTTACGGGCTGTCATTTTATTAGAGGTTTATAATCTACCCTTGTGTGACTCATGTTGAAGCATATACTCGAGGGGTGGGTGCAGGACGGACGATTTGAAATTTTAGCCTTCCAAGCTAACGATGCGGGTTCGATTCCCGCTACCCCGCTTTATCTCCTTTTATATTTTTATATTTAGTCTATTATCTTACTATATTTATATTTATCATAAATACTCTAAGTCTAATTAATGCGTCATTCATGATTGAATATACAATTCAAAAAAATTTCTTACAAAAATCCTATTCTTTTTTTTTTCAAATCAAAGATTAAAAGATCAGAAAAATACCCAAAAATAAAAATGAAAGCGTCCATTGTTTAATGGATAGGACAGAGGTCTTCTAAGCCTTTAGTATAGGTTCCCAATCAAATTCATCGAGAAACACTCATAATGATCAACTTTACGAAGATCCCATTTTATTCCGGAAGCTCTTAGCATTGATCCAGGCAAACCCCACTTGATTGCTTCCTCTCCACCAATAATGCCCACTCCTTCAACCCGTTCTAAGAAAATGGGATTCCGTGAAATAAGCTTCAGCGAAAGTCAAGATCCGAATATAAATGATACGGATAAAAACATTCAGAGTTTGAGTGGTCATGACAATTACAGTAATGTTTATCTTTCTTTTGGCGTCAAGGACATTCGGAATTGCATCTCTGATGATACTTTTTTAGCTAAAGAGAATAATGGGGACATTTATTCTATATATTTTGATATTGAAAATCAAAATTTTAAGATTGACAATGATCCTTCTTTTTGTAGTGAACTAGCAAGTTCTTTTTATCGGAATTTTAGTTATCTGAATAATGGATCTAAGAGTAAGAATCCCGACAATGATCCTTCCATTGCTGAAATAGTATCTCTCCCCAAAAAGCATGTTTTTTTTACCGACGCACAAATAAAATATTTTGTTGCGAATGAACAAGATATTGAGGAATTATCCATACGTAAAATCATCATTATTGATACGGGTCTTTTCCAGATAAAAGGGGAATCTTTTGTTACAATAGAAGCAGAAGTGATGTGAATTATTCAAAGTATTGAAGTTTATAAAATAACCATGACATTACAAAAATACTTTAAGCGTTCATGTTAAGTCCTTTCGACCATACTTAACCGCCGATGTACATTTTGTAACATCACCAATCCATCAATCAAGCGTAGTAAAATTTTATTAACAGTAAAGCTATTGTTAGGGTATGGATTTTGTAACTCCGTGAAACTCATTTTCAAACTCTCATCTAAGGTCCCTTGAAACCATTCAAATATAGCTTCTATATCTCCAACAATTTTTAAAAACAATTCATTCGACATCTGAAACCTTGCTTGAAACACCACTTCATCATATTTTGGGTTATCGACAAAATATTCTCCCGTTAGAACCTATTAACAATCATGTGGCACACATATTTTTTTTATGTTTCCGTGTCTTCAAATTTGGTTGCATCGACAATATTTGTGAATTGTTGATGACCGCTTGTATAACCCATAAAAATAAACAAAAGGAAAAGTGAAGAAAAAAATTTCATCCCACATTTAGTATGAATATAAAAGTGAGTTCTTGTCTCACATGGAAATTAACATAAATTTGGAAGCTCTTTATAAGATAAGCTTCCATAGTAATATTTTTTTTGCCTAGCATTCATCCAGTGGTCCTAGTAGATGGTGTGAAGCCCCCTACGCGCACGGGCACGGGCTCGGGCAAAGTGCGATGGGCGCAATGTGCCGACTTGATAGCGCACTTTGCACTTCGCATGCTTGAGAGCCGCCTTAATGTTTTTGAAAGCTTGTTCCTTCGCGTTACGCGAAGAAACGAACTCAGGACCTTCGTGCCATGCTAAGTACCATCAGTTATCCAGAAACTCTTTTGTCCTTCGCGCTACGCAAAATAGTCTTTCGCGCGACGCGACGTGGCGTAGTTAGCGCTGACTTGGCAACCCTATCTGTCGTTCGTTCGTGCGACGCGAAACGCTCAAGAGTACTGTTGGTTCGCGCTACGCGAACTGACCCAGTTTCAAGTATAAATAGGGATGGATCCATGCTTCAGTCTTTCTTCCCGCACTTCTTTCTCTCTCACATTTTTTTATATATTGGTATAATACCCATGAGTAGTCATAACGATACCCTCTCCGATCGATAAGAAACTTTTATATGAGAATCCGAGAGCTCTGCCTTTACAAGGTAAGACATTATGCCAACGTGTAAAGTTTATTTTCTCATGATTGTGGTTATAATTATTGGGTTTATACTAATTTAAATATGCTACATTATGTTAACCTAGGTGTTTAATATCAGGGAACACTCGTTAATTATAAACTTACAAGGTGAGACATTCGAGTCTTTGTAAAACTCACATTAACGTGAGACAACTGGTTCCCCAAATACTGTCATGATAATTTTTAAACCTATTAAACTCATGACGGATAATGTTTTTAAAAGTATTTTCAAAATGTTTTAAAGTACATTACAGTGCTTGCCCACTGGGCTTGTATACAATGCTTGCCCACTGGGCTATTACACGTTACTTATTGGACAAGTGTTAGCCAATAAGTAATATGACCACAATTATAGATACGATCGAGTGATAAGTACATTTCGGTAATTTTGTAAGCAGGCAGATGTAAAAACATCTTAATACTTTAACTGTAAAATGTGTCTTTTACATGTGAATGTTCTCACTAGTATTTCTTGTTGATCAAATATTTTTAAATATGTTTCAGGTGACCTGTTCGAGAGATATGAATGATGCCTGCGAGTTTCAAGCTTAAATAAGTGGCTTGTCACCAGAATAAAGAAACGTGTTTTGTAAATTAGGGTTTATCCCTATAAAACTTATGTTTGTATAAAAACGGGTTTTATTCCCAGTTTATGAAATAAAACTCATGGTGTTTTTATAACTCTAATCATTTTTCCTAACTACGGTTTTGATGAAATACTCCGCTGCAAATTTATTTTAATAAACATCGATATCACCACTTAACGTCCACGGCTCCCTTTATGGGGTATAGAGATCGGGGGCTAAAGCCGAACTCATCCGAGGTTAAAGAACAATATTATTATCCGTTTTAAAAGAAGAAATCTTTGTAGAGTAGAAGAAATGGAAGTATGAGAAATTCGTATTTTAGGTGTAAAAAGTATGAATGGGGATGAACTATTTATACTGGGTACATTTAATTTGTAGAATCTTGGTACCGAATCAGTGTTGTTGAGCTTCCATATCAAGCCGATCCTCCATGAAGGAGGGTACGCTGAGCAGCCTAATTAAGAAGCTAGAAAATTCGTACAAGTTAGAGATTAAAGAACATTAATCTAACCAATACAAATTACATACAAAAGGTGTCCCCTCTAAACGCTAAATTATTTTAAACTTTTCAAATCATCTAACTCACCAAATACACAATCACAACTAATCAGTAGATAACACAAAAAAAAAAAAAAACATTTTACGAAATTCACTTCACGTGAAAGAAAAAAGAAGAACATTATTAAAAAGAAGTATAAAAGTCCAAATTCATGTACAGATCATTTCTAAATAACTGATTGTTTAGTCGGAAATAAATGAAGTGAGACAGGTGTTGGGTTGGGTTGGTTTGGTTAAATTATGGTAATTGTTATCGTTAGGCCCACGCTTTTAAACGGATGTGTTTGGGGATAACACGCAACCCCCCTTCCTCACCAAACACCAAACTACTTTTTTCATTTGACGTGTCAAGATCTAGGTTAAAATTCATTAAAAAAACATGTTTTGTTTCACTTTATGTTGGGTTTTTATCTTTATAAACTTATAATATATAAATGAGTGTCTTATTCCAAATAAAAAAAATTACTTTTATTCGTGGTGGACCGGAAAATTGAGCATAAACCTAACCCATCTTACATTATCAAAATTGATAATAATGAAAAAAAGGAAAATTTGTGCCGGTGTGACTTGTGATCAGGGTGTCCTAGTTTAAATAATGATCATTTTATATTGTGATGGTTTAATTTAAGGGAAAATTTCTAGACCAAAACCACAGTGAAAAAATCAAAATAACAAAAAAAATTTGAAAATTCCATAAATGTCATAGAAAGTTTGGACGGGGCAACACATATGAAAAATATCCGACGGGATTTCGTCCACGAATTAGATTCCGCCACCTGTAAAGTTTCTGACATTTCCAAACAAAAAGTTTTAAATCACGACTTGGCCGGTCATTTTCACCCTTTAAAGTTTCTTTGGGAAAACCGTCTTAGCCAACTGTTTTCCCATGGTTTTTTCCAGCCTAGTCCATATTCCAATAATCATTATCATCAATCTCATGAAGATGAGGAAGAAGAAGAAGGACATGGGGTTGCTAATGATGATTATTGGAATATAGGCATGACCGGAAGAAACCATGGGAAAACAGTCGGCCAAGAAGGTTTTCACCAAGAAACTTTAAGGTGTGAAAATGGCCGGCCAAGACGAAATTTAAAACTTTTTGTTATGAAATGACAGAAACTTTACATGTGGGTGAATCTAACTCGTGGACGAAATGCCATCGGATCTTTTCCATATGTGTCGCCCTCGTCCAAATTTCCTATGACATTTATGGAATTTTCAAAATTTTTGGTCTATTTTGATTTTCTCACTCTAGTTTTGATCCATTTTGAGAATTTCCTTTAATTTAAACTTTTATTACATGTGTAAATACACTTATGACTTTGTGGAAACGTTACATTATGACTTTGTGGAAACGTTACATGACCTGGTTTTAAATTTGTGCGTGTATTGTTATGCGCATATGAGACTAGTTCACTTGATAGAGGCACATGTTTCTCAAATGAGGGGTCTCGGTTTCAAACATGAACAAATGAGTAGTTTATAATTATTGGTGTAAATAAAAGTTGTAAATTTGCTGTTTAAAAATAAAAATTACAAAGGCGTCTATAACTTTACCCTTGTAGCTTCACTAAAGAAACATGTTTTATCTTTAAATTTTGACCATCTTTCAAAACTCCTCACTTCCCATTCTCAAAATTCATCTAAACATATAGAAAACGAATAATGACTATATTTGAGATTTAGAATAACATCTCAAACTTTTTCTCTGTTTTAGATAATAAGATGTAAAACTCCAAGTGGAATTGTAATATACTTACTATACTTTTGCTATAGAAAAAAGTTTTACTCCGTAGTAAACTAGAAACCTTGTAGCATTTATTAGTTAGTTTAGGTTGTCTTTTTTTTTAGTCGTTCAAAAGGTCTACACATGTTGGTTAATTGTATTATGGGAGGCAGTTCGGTTATTTCTACACATGTTGGTCAACTGTATTTTGGGAGGCAATTCGGCAATGCCCGTAGCAAACAAGTTGAAACATCAAAGGTGCCGAGATTGTTTTGACGATAGAGATTGTTCGCATTGAAGAAACAATTAGTAAAACATACAAATTAACAATCAACAACCGGAAACAACAAATGACATAAAAGAAAATGTTTATAGAACTAATAATATCCTCATTTCACATTTTTATTGTAAAAAAGTAATGTCTAAAAATTTAATTCAAAAGATTATTCCCAACCCAATAGCAGTAAACCTTTTTAACTCATGTTTTGTTTCAAAATATACTAACTCGATCTTTCAAATTAACTACAATAATTTATTTAAATCTTTAAAATTTAAAAGTTCTTTTTTAAAGCATATAACCGACCTGACGAGTGTCATTTTATGGACCAAACTCTCGACCGAATCAAATTATAGCTTCTGTTTGACTCGAAGGAGTGTGGCTTTGAGTTTGATTGTTTGAAGATGCTATTCCGGATTGTGGGTCACGTACGGTCCCGTTATGTGGACTACATTATGCCGACCCTTTATTTGTGTAAGTGGCTTTAAGGGCGGCATATTTGTATTCGAGATAGGTATAAGTTCGGTATATAAAAAATAACGATATAGAAAATTACTAAAAATGTACCGGTATCAAAAATGATTTGGTATGGTACCGGTATTAAAGACAAAATTTCAGTAAAATAATAATATCATACTTATCCCAAAACCTCAAAATGTTGCTACTAGATTGAAACCCGGTACTATATGTTCATCCCTGTATCCAGGAAGGATACGTTATGTATCTATCTTATATGTAGTTGTTTATTCATATGCATTTATTAAAAGATTTATAGTGTTAGTTAATCTGTTAATGCTTACTGTGAATTCATCCAACTTGCATATATATACAAATTATACAAGTACTTATTACATATCTAAATTATGTTTTCACGAAACTGAATAATTAAATTTTAATTGTAAATTCAAATTAAAACACTCAACCATATAAGTCCCTCCTACTTTTAGTTTTTCGGTGAGAGATGTTTTAGATCTTTACAAATCCATCAAGCTAGGAGTGGACAAGAAGGAGGCGTTTCATGGAACTGTGATAAATGCTTTTTGGAGAATTTAAAAGACAAGAAACGAAAAAGTGTTTGAAGGTAAAGAGCTCAAGATTGCGGAGATTATAGGAGATATAAAGTTGCTTGGCTTTTTGTGATACACATATAGGTTGAAAAAGAGACAGATAGATTGATCAGGTTATAATTTGGAGTTAATGTAATCTTTCTTTGTATTGGTGGCCTACCTCCGGCCTGTGGAGGTTGTAACAACGTGAAAATTTCGAGTTCAAAGTATCAACTTTCCAAAGTCTAGGGACTAAAATTGTCAAATTCTAAACTTGAAGGTTAAAAATAAAAAATCTGATTTCTTGTCCTATCGTGCTACGCGATGGACAAAAGGAGAAGCCCATCGCGTAACGCGATGGAGCTTCTGACACGTTGTGACACGTCGCACACGGTGGCACTAGGGGCTGCCACATGGAGCGGCGCCTGCCACGTGTCAACGCGTGGCAGGTCTACGCTGTTCGTCAGCAGACCTATATCGCGGTACGCGATAGGTCTGCTCAGGGACCCATTGCGTACCGCGATGGGAACCAAATTTTCGTCTATAAATAGCAGCCATGGGGTGTTCATATTTTCCATCCCAAACACAGCTCTCACTTCTCTCTAGTCTCTCTCTAAAATCCCGACGAAACATATAAACGATTTCCTCGTAAAATGTGCCCCGATCCCTCGTTTGTGTACAACGTATCCTCGAAGTGCGTGCCACCCTCCACCCACATACCAAAACGGTGTTTGTTGTAATGGCGATGAATCTCGATAAGCGTGTCATCGAGTGTTGAAGTTTGGCGTTATCGTTTGGCAACCAAAGAGATCAAGCGGCGTTGTAGTGCTGCTCAAGTCCCTAGAGTTTCGATACGCCACTAAGGTTAGGCGTAATAATGAATACAATATAATTCAATATTATATTCAAGGATTAAGCCTTAAGTCGAGGTTATACTCGATACCTCGATAAAAGAAAAGAAAACATAACAAAGAAATGAATGAAAGAATGAGTATTGAATATTATGGTTGCATATATATATATATATATGTGTGTAAGTATATATGTATATATTCTTTGTTATGAAAATATTATTTAATGAATAAAGAGTATTCTTAAATAATAAAAGAAAAATATTACGTTTCTTAGAAAAGAAGAAACGTCGGGTTTTTATTATAAACTAAACGTTTATAATTTACTTTTAAACTAAAGGTTTTTAAGTAAAAGAAAATGAACTAAAGGTTCATCGAGGATTGAGATAAGACTAAAGGTCTTAAGCCGGATCGTGTATCCGACTAACAAATATTTATACTCGTACTATAGGTGCGAGATAAAGAAAGGGAAAGACCCTTGGACGGTGAGTGAAGCCGATCCTAAAGAGACAAGGTGAATACGCTCCCAAACTTTTAAACTTGTATTCAAATGAGTCAAACTTGTTATATGAAATTGTTTACAAGGAACTATGTGTTCCTAAAACCGTTATAACTATGGGCATAAACCTAGCCCTCAGGCTGTGGTATACATATGTCTGGATCCTTACATAGGTGGTACTATGCGATGTATGGGCATGATCTCACCACCCTTGGTCGTAGGACGCTCTCCTGCAGGGAGTACGACCTTATGTGTATACTTACAAGTACTTAATTAAGTCGAACGTTGCGGTGTTTGCTGAGGTGACCTAGAGTAGGCTCTAGTTTATAATGTGTTATTTGACTTTGCTATTCCTAAGCCACGTTGGGCCGAGGCAGGCGTAGTCTCGAGGGGTAATAAAGTAAAAGAAGTTATTTTGCGTCAACGTGTTCACCAGCATTCGTTGCTGACGTATTTTCTTACATTTTGCAGGTGAACAAGTTTAGAACTTGGAGTGACGAAGTGCTAATATATCCGATGGCTCGGATTTTATTTTGTATAAACATAAATGGTGGTTTGTAAACATAAACAAGTAATCTTTTGTTAACAACTCTAAACGGGTGTTTTATAATCTCGTCTTTGAATGTATATATAAAAGTTATGTTTTGATCATTGAAGTTTTATAAGTTTTCCGCAAACTAACGCAACTCTGATTTATTTACAATATTGGTACCAACTAATGGGTCACGCTCCTAGACCTAAGATTGGGGTGTGACAGGTTGGTATCAGAGCCATCGATCTTAGCGAATTGGGTATCATAAAACAATACCCAAGCTTCGATCCAAGTATAGGAAATAATTGTTTATGTGTTTAGGGATAAGATAGGCTAGTAACCTTTCTTTTCCTCTCTACATTCTAAACCACCCATAATATTAGATGTCATTCAAAGCTCATATCGAAGAATTTGTACGCAAGGCCAAGGAAGCCGGAATTGCCGAACCCTACCCCGAAGACAACATGAGCGAGGGTTATTATGAAGCATACTTCAACCAAGACGTGGAACATGACTTGACCAAACCTGTGTACTATCCCGAAAGCAGGCACTACCCAATAGATGTTCCCGATAGTCCACCGAAACAAGGAATTGAGCCAGCAAGACACTCAAGCTATCATCCATCAGCAATACCGATGTATAATCCCTTCGAAATACCGACGTACCATCCAACAGAGATCCCCACTTACCAACCCTCGGAAATACCACAATATTATCCAACCGGATACCTGCCAAACTCTCAACCATCCTCCGAGTGGATGAAATATCTCTCTGAACAACAAGAATGGCATACCGGAAGCTCCACCTTAAAAGAAGTTAGTTCCCAACCAAACATTGATGAAGGACCGTCCCGTAGACCCAAGATGAGAATAATGATGTATACTGAGACTTTCCAGATGCCACCAATAAACGATGAAACCACACAACCCATGGAGGAAGATGAACCAGAAGAGGAGGAACCGGAAGAGGAAGAGGAACCAGAAGAGGAGAAAGATCCCGAAGAAGAAGAAGAAACTGAGGAAGAGTCTGAAGAAGAACCGGAAGAAGAGCATCCTGAGAATCCCAACGAAATGGCAAGCCCAATGGAAGGATCACTCACTTCCCAAAACGCAAGCTATGGTTCTGTGGATCTGTATGTCCAGCACCTTGAGAAACTGAGGAATCAAGCTTCATCAAGCTTCCCACCATTCCAAGGAGAAATTCCTTTAATTCAAGAGCAAGCCGACGAGATCCGAGAGCAGAATCAAGCTGCCTAGACCTACCTCTAACTTTCATTTGACATGGACTATGTTCCGTATCTAGAGCCAAGAAATCACTACGAGATGGTGACACTGGGTTACTGCGACCCACCTACGCAGTATGGATACCCCAACATAATCCCACAATCGTATAAAGAACATCTGGATCGTGCACTGCACGAAACCGACGATTGGAGGAAGAAGGTAGATGAGGAAGAGAAGAAAAAGAAGAAAGTTGGAGAAACACTCCTTCGTAAGTGCAACAAACTAACGAAGGTTGTGAAGAAGTTCTTGAAGAACTGAAGATGGTGGAATAGGATGTGAGGTTATCTGTCCTGTATGTTATGTGTATAAATAAAGAACGTTTGAAGCGTTCTTATGTAATGAAGGGCGAACTATATATATCGTTGAAACGATATGTATAATTATGTGTAATATGAAATATATATATCCTTGTGATATATATAAATGTGAATAAATAAAAGTGTGTGTTTGATAAAAGAAATGTTGTTAAAATTTCAGACTTAATTGAAAAATAAAAAGAGGAATATGTCTGAACAAAGTAACAACAATTATGCTTGTAGAGAGAAAGAGATAAAAGATAAGAAAAAGGCCCCGTAAATGAGAACGAGCGAGATGAAGAAATTCCTGAAAAATACATTAATAAAATCCAAAAGATGATTAAGCAAGCCATTAGGGAAGAAACCGAGTTTAGATCTCAATCTAGACAAACCAAACATTTCCGAACTGTTAATCATTCCGTTCATCCTTCGAAATCCGTGAAATCCCGTATGAAACCCTCTCATGAGGAAGGTAGTTTTCATGAGTCTAACGCCGATGGTGGAGTTAGACGTGAGTTCAAGAAACTCAAAATAAGTGGTTGTTCGTTAAAGGATTTTAAATACTATGGACCAAAAGAGTTCCATGGTGACAAGGGAGCTATCACAACCGTGAGATGGCTCGAGGAGATAGAGACCATCGTTATCACGAGCAAGTGTTCTGAGGAGGATAAGATTCAATATTCTGCCCTAATGTTCAAGGGGGAAGCACACGAGTAGTTGAATGCGTTGCTGATGAGTAAGGGAAGAGATGTGATGTACGGCCTGACGTGGGAAGAGTTTAAGGCCATGGTGATGGGAAATTTTTGTCCTATGCATGAGACCGATCAGATCCAAACAAAATTCCTCAATCATAAAGTCATAGGGACAAACCTCCGAGAGTACAATACCAAGTTTCTTGAATACTGTCGCCTTGCTCCCCAGCTGGTTAACCTAGAGTCCAGCAAAGTTACAAGATACATATGGGGATTGCCGCGGGAAATCCGCGACATGGTGAGGTCGCACTTGCCTCAAACCACTGACTCTCAATGGAGTTGGCTGGTTACTTGATGGGCGGCATGGTCCGCAACAAAGAAGAGGACAAGAAGGTGACACCAACAGCTACTCAAGGAAAGACTGGAGGAGGTTCTAACTTCAGAAGCAAGGGCGTAAACCAAAGCAACTCTACGCCATGTAAGACTTGTAGGAGGTACCACAAGGGTCGATGTAATTTCGCCCCGTCTCCTAAAGTGTGTGAATCCTGTAATCGTACGGGACATGATGCTGCCAATTGTTGGAAGAAGAAGATGACTTGCTTTAATTGCAAGGAAATGGGCCATTTGAGTTTTTAGTGCCCAAAGAACAAACCCGCTGCTGGTGGTGCGGGTGGAAGTGGCCAAAATAAGAAAGGAAATGCTTGAGTCTTCGTGCTCGAGACAAAAAGGGCCGCTGACATGCCGGAAAGCATAACTGGTACGTTTCTAGTCAACGACACCTATGCTAGAGTTTTGTTTGATTCGGGTGCCAATCTAAGTTTTATAGATTATAGTTTATGTAAAACGAACCATTAATTAAATTAGATAAAACCCTAAGCGTCGAGACTGCTAGTGGCGAAATCGTTAAGATCTCCGAAGCCCTTGAAAACGGAAAAATACTTCTAGCTGGTTATATTCTGCCTATTTGTTTGTTACCCATGAGTCTGGCTGGTTTTGATATTGTACTTGGCATGCATTGGTTATCCAATAACCATGCTCGTATCATCTGCAATAGCAAAACTGTTGAACTTCAAGCCCCCGATAAACGAACAATTCGAATAGAAGGGGACAAAGACGCTGGCCAAGTTAGCATAATTTCTATGATTAGGGCTAACAAATGTTTGAATCAAGGATGCCTCGCATTCATGGACTACGCCACTGAAGAATCAAAGCCAAAAGAAATCAAAGACGTCCCTATTGTTTCTAACTTTTCTGATGTCTTTCCTAATGAACTTCCAGGAATCTCTCCCGATCGTGAAGTAGAATTTAGGATTGATCTTATTCCTGGTACTGCTCCGATCGCCAAAGCTCCGTATCGTTTAGTGCCAACCAAAATGAAGGAGTTGAAGAAACGGCTCGATGAACTTTTGGAGAAAGGTTTCATTCGACCAAGTTCGTCACCTTGGGGACCGCCAATTCTATTTGTCAAAAAGAAGGATGGTTCCATGAGAATGTGTATCGATTATCGTGCATTGAACAAAGTCACAATCAAAAACCGATATCCACTCCCTCGCATCGATGATCTTTTCGACCAACTTGAAGGTGCTAGATATTTTTCTAAAATTAATCTTCGTTCCGGCTATCACCAACTCAAAGTCCAATCCGAAGATATTCCAAAGACCGCGTTTCGAACAAGGTATGGACATTATGAGTTCACGGACATGCCGTTCGGACTTACTAATGCTCCAGCTGCATTCATGGACATGATGAACCGTATATGCAAACCTTACTTGGATAAATTTGTTATCGTATTCATCGACGACATACTTATTCACTCCAAGTCAAAGGCCGATCATGAAATTCATCTTCGAACGTGGGTCGCAGAGGTATCCATACTGCGGAGGTGGGTCGCGGTAACCCAGGGTCACCATCTCGTAGTGATTCCTCGGCTCTGGATACGGAACATAATCCATGTCGGATGAAAGGTGGAGGTAGGTCTTGGCAGCTTGGTTCTGCTCTCGGATCTCGTCGGCTTGCTCTTGAATTGATGGAATTTTTCGTTGAAATGGTGGGAAGCTTGACGAAGCTTAATTCCTAAGTTTCTCAAGATGCTGGACATATGGATCCACATAGCCATAGCTTGCGTTTTGGGAAGTGAGTGATCCATTCATCGAGCTTGATATCTCGTTAGGATTCTCAGGATGCTCTTCTTCCGGTTCTTCCTCAGACTCTTCCTCGGGTTCTTCTTCTTCTTCAGGATCTTCCTCCTCTTCTGGTTCTTCTTCCTCTTCCGGTTCCTCCTCTTCTGGTTCATCTTTTTCCATGGGTTGTGTGGTTTCATCGGTTATTGGGATCATTTGGAAAGTCTTAGAAGGCATCATTATTCTCATCTTGGGTCTACAAGACGGTCTTTCACTGTTGTTTGGTTGGGAACTAACTTCTTTGAAGGTGGAACTTCCGGCATGCCACTCTTGTTGTTCAGAGAGATATTTCATCCACTCGGTGGATGGTTGAGAGTTTGGTAAGTATCCTGTTGGATAATATTGTGGTATCTCCGAGGGTTGGTAAGTGGGGATCTCTGTCGGCATTTCGGAGGGATTATACATCGGTATTGTTGATGGATGGTAGCTTGAGTGTCTTGGTGGCTCAATTCCTTGTTTCGGTGGACTATCGGGAACATCTATTGGGTAGTGCCTGCTTCCGAGGTGGTACACGGGTTTGGTCAAGTCGTGTTCCACATCTTGATTGAAGTACGCTTCATAATACCCATCACTCATGTTGTCTTCGAGGTAAGGTTCGACAATTCCAGCCTCCTTTGCCTTGCGCACAAAGTCTTCGATGTGAGCTTTGGATGACATCTAATATCATGGGTGGTTTAGAATGTAGAGAAGAAAAGAAAGGTTACCAGCCTATCTTATCCCTAAAACAAATAAACAATTATTTCCTATATTTGGATCGAAGCTTGGGTATTGTTTTATGATACCCAATTCGCTAAGATCGATGGCTCTGATACCAACCTGTCACACCTCCGTCTTAGGCCTTGGAGCGTGACCCAACATTTGGTACCAATATTGTAAATAAATCAGAAGGCCTAGAAGCGTGACCCAACTTTTGGACTCAAACAAAAGCTCACCCAAGCACCTACCTTGGCTTTGCCAGAAGGTACTGAGGATTTTGTAGTCTTTAGTGACGCGTCTCACTCGGGTTTGGGATGCGTACTAATGCAACGCAAGAAAGTAATCGCTTACGCCTCTCGAAAACTCAAAGTACACGAAAAGAATTATACGACTCACGATCTAGAGTTAGGCGCCATAATCTTTGCACTTAAGATATGGAGGCACTATCTCTATGGAGTAAGATTTACCGTGTACACTGATCATAAGAGTTTGAAACATATCTTTGATCAAAAGGAGCTCAACATGTGCCAACGGCGATGGATGGAAACGCTTAACGACTATGATTGCGAAATTGTTTATCATGAAGGCAAAGCCAATGTTGTGGCTGATTCCCTAAGTCGTAAAGAGCATGAAAAACCAAAAAGTGTCCGAGCATTACGCCTAGAACTTCAAATTGATCTTTTCGAACAAATCAAATCGGCTCAAACTCAAGCGATCAATGAGAACCAAATCTCCGATGAAAAACGTAACGGCACCATTGACTCGCTAGTCAAAGGTGACGATGGTATCCTTAGACTCGGTAATAGGATTTGGGTTCCAATCATTGGAGGATTGCGTGAGAAAATCTTGAACGAAGCTCATAAGTCGAAATACATGATGCATCCCGGAAGTGATAAGATGTACCATAATCTTAAAGCAAACTATTGGTGGAATGGAATGAAAAGGGATGTCGCTTCGCATGTTGCGAAATGTTTAACTTGCTTGCAAGTCAAGGCTGAACATCAAAAGCCTTCGGGATTGCTTCAGCAACCCGAACTTCCCGTATGGAAGTGGGAGTTAATCACTATGGATTTCATCACCAAACTCCCGAAGACGACTCGACAACACAATGCAATATGGGTAATTGTGGATCGTTTAACGAAGTCCGCACATTTTATACCCATTAATGAGTCTTATCCAATGGATAGACTAGCGCGTATTTATGTGAACAACATTGTTGCTTTACATGGAGTACCGCTGCCTATAATATATGATCGAGACAGTCGTTTTACGTCTCATTTATGGAAAAGCTTCCAACAAGCTCTTGGTACGAAGTTAAACCTTAGCACCGCCTATCATCCGCAAACTGATGGGCAAAGCGAAAGGACGATTCAAACATTGGAAGATATGCTCCACGCTTTTGTGATCGATTTTGGTGGAAGTTGGGATGACCACTTACCCCTAATGGAATTCTCGTACAATAATAGCTATTACACGAGTATTCAAGCCGCACCATTCGAGGCGTTATATGGTCGTAAATGTAGGACGCCCGTGTGTTGGTCTGAAACCGGAGACAACCAGTTATCTGGACCCGAGATAGTCCAAGAAACCACCGATAAAATACTTCAAATCCGAGAACGACTTAAAACGGCGCGTGATCGTCAAAAGAATTACGCTGATGTCCGCCGTAAGCCGTTAGAATTTAATATCGGTGACAAAGTGTTATTGAAAGTTTCGCCTTGGAAAGGCGTTGTTCGCTTCAGTAAGTGTCACACCCCCGTCTTAGGCCTAGGAGCGTGACCCAACAGTTGGTACCAATATTGTAAATAAATCAGAGTTACGTTTATTTGCGGATGACTTATAAAACTTTAAGATCGAAAATGTAACTTATATATATAAAAGACGGGATTATAAAATACCCGTTTAAGTTAACAAAAGTATTACTTGTTTATATTTACAAACCACCATATTAAATTATTACAAAATAAATCCGAGCCATCGGATATCATAGTACATCGTCATTCCAAGCTCTATCATTGTTCACCTGCAAAATGTAATAAAATACGTCAGCAACGAATGCTGGTGAACACGCTGACGCAAAATAACTTCTTTTACTTTATTACCCCTCGAGACTACGCCTGCCTCGGCCCAACGTGGCTTAGGAATAACAAAGTCAAATAACACATAATATTCAATACTCATTCTTTCATTCATTTCTTTGTTATGTTTTCTTTTCTTTTATCGAGGTATCGAGTATAACCTCGACATAAGGCTTAAGCCTTGAATATAATATTGAATTATATTGTATTCATTATTACGCCTAACCTTAGTGGCGTATTGAAACTCTAGTGACTTGAGCAGCACTCCGACGCTGCTTTTCTTTTCTCGACACGCAAATCGAGGTGCAAGAAATCTTCAATACTCGTTGGCACGAACTTCGAGAACAAACACCATCTTGGTTGTATGTGGGTGGAGGGTGGTATGAACTTTGAGGAAACGTTGTACACGAACGAGAGATTCGAGGCACGCTTAACGAGGAAATCGTTTATATATTTTGTCAGGATTTTAGAGAGAGACTAGAGAGATGTGAGAGCAGGTTAGGGATGTGGAAATGAGCAGCCCTTGGCCGCTATTTATAGACAAAAGGTTGGTCCCCATCGCGATACGCGATGGGTCCCTAGGCTGACCTATCGCGTACCGCAATATAGGTCAGCTGAGTCACAGTGTAGACCTGCCACGTGTCGACACGTGGCAGGCGCCGCTCCACGTGGCGGCAGTGTTGCCACGTGGCAGCACATAGTGCCACCGTGTGCCACGTGGCACACGTGTCACACATTGTCAGACACCCCATCGCGATACGCGATGGGTGTCTCTTCTGACTCATCGCGTATCGCCATCGGTCAGGAAAACCAAATTTTCATTTTTAATGCTCAAGTTTGGATTTTGGCAATTTTAGTCCCTAAACTTTGGAAAGTTGATACTTTGAACTCGAAATTTTCACGATGTTACTTCATCCCCACCTTGAAACAAATCTCGTCCTCGAGATTGCTTTACAAGAATAGTTGGGGGTATTTCTTTCGCATTTCCGATTCGAGTTCCCAAAAATATTCGAGCCCTCTACGCGAGTCCCGTTTAACTTTCACAATTTTCAAAGTTCGTCTCTTTAATTTCTTTGTTTTCTAATCTTCAATTTGTATTGGACGTTCTATGAATTTTAAGTTTTCATTAATTTCAACATCTTTTAATGGCATAACCAAAGATTCGTCGGTCAAACACTTACGCAAATTCGAAACATGGAATACATCATGTATCCCTTGCATTTCTCGGGCAGTCGCAAACGGTATGCTACATTGCTGATTCGTTCGAGTACCTCAAAAGGTCCAACAAATCGAGGACTCAATTTTCCTTTCTTACCGAAGCGGATAACGCCTTGCCAAGGCAAAACTTTTAATAACACTTTGTCACCGATATTAAATTCTAACAGCTTACGACGGACGTCAGCATAACTCTTTTGACGATCACGCGTCGTTTTAAGCCGTTCTCGGATTTGGAGTATCTTGTCAGTGGTTTCTTGGACTATCTCGGGTCCAGATAACTGTTTGTCTCCAGTTTCAGACCAACACACGGGCATTCTACACTTACGACCATATAACGCCTCAAATGGTGCGGCTTTAATACTTGTGTGATAACTATTATTGTACGAGAATTCCATTAGGGGTAAGTGGTCATCCCAACTTCCACCTAAATCGATCACACAAGCTCGGGGCATATCTTCCAACGTTTGAATCGTTCTTTCACTTTGCCCTCGGTTTGCGGATGATAGGCAGTGCTCAGGTTCAACTTCGTACCAAGAGCTTGTTGGAAGCTTTTCCAAAAATGAGACGTAAAACGACTGTCTTGATCAGAGATTATAGACAGCGGTACTCCATGCAAAGCAACGATGTTGTTCACATAAATACGCGCTAATCTATCCATTGAGTACGACTCGTTGATGGGTATGAAGTGTGCAGACTTCGTTAAACGATTCACAATTACCCATATTGCATTGTGTTGTCGAGTCGTCTTCGGGAGTTTAGTAATGAAATCCATGGTTATTAACTCCCACTTCCAAAAGGGAAGTTCGGGTTGCTGAAACAATCCCGAAGGCTTTTGGTGTTCAGCCTTAACTTTTAAACATGTCAAACATTTCGCAACATGCGAAGCGACATCTCTTTTCATCCCATTCCACCAATAATTTGCCTTAAGATTGTGTACATCTTATCACTTCCGGGATGCATCGTGTATTCGACTTATGAGTTTCGTTTAAAATTTTCTCACGCAATCCTCCAACGATTGGTACCCAAATCCTATTACCGAGTCTAAGGATACCATCGTCATCATTGTCTAACGAGTCAATGGTGCCATTACACTTTTCGTCGGAGATTTGGTTCTCATTGATAGCTTGAGTTTGAGCTAACTTGATTTGTTCGATGAGATCAATTTGGAGTTCTAGACGTAACGATCGAACTCTTTTGGGTTTCTCGTGCTCCTTACGACTTAAGGCGTTGGAGTGCTGCTCAAGTCCCTAGAGTTTCGATACGCCACTAAGGTTAGGCGTAATAATGAATACAATATAATTCAATATTATATTCAAGGCTTAAGCATTAAGTCGAGGTTATACTCGATACCTTGATAAAAGAAAAGAAAACATAACAAAGAAATGAATGAAAGAATGAGTATTGAATATTATGGTTGCATATATATGTGTGTAAGTATATATGTATATATTCTTTGTTATGAAAATATTATTTAATGAATAAAGAGTATTCTTAAATAATAAAAGAAAATAAAGATTACGTTTCTTAGAAAAGAAGAAACGTCTGGTTTTTATTATAAACTAAAGGTTTATAGTTTACTTTTAAACTAAAGGTTTTTAAGTAAAAGAAAACAAACTAAAGGTTCATCGAGGATTGAGATAAGACTAAAGGTCTTAAGCCGGATCATGTATCCTACTAACAAATATTTATACTCGTACTATAGGTGCGAGATAAAGAAAGGGAAAGACCCTTAGACGGTGAGTGAAGCCGATCTTAAAGAGACAAGGTGAATACGCTCCCAAACTTTTAAACTTGTTTTCAAATGAGTCAAACTTGTTATATGAAATTATTTACAAGGAACTATGTGTTCCTAAAACCGTTATAACTATGGGTATAAACCTAGCCCTCAGGCTGTGGTATACATATGTCTGGATCCTTACATAGGTGGTACTATGCGATGTATGGGCATGATCGCACCACCCTTGGTCGTAGGACGCTCTCCTGCAGGGAGTACGACCTTATGTGTATACTTACAAGTACTTAATTAAGTCGAACGCTGCGGTGTTTGCTGAGGTGACCTAGAGTAGAGGCTCTAGTTTATAATGTGTTATTTGACTTTGCTATTCCTAAGCCACGTTGGGCCGAGGCAGGCGTAGTCTCGAGGGGTAACAAAGTAAAAGAAGTTATTTTGCGTCAGCGTGTTCACCAGCATTCGTTGCTGACGTATTTTCTTACATTTTGCAGGTGAACAAGTTTAACACTTTGAGTGACGAAGTGCTAATATATCCGATGGCTCGGATTTTATTTTGTATAAACATAAATGGTGGTTTGTAAACATAAACAAGTAATCTTTTGTTAACAACTCTAAACGGGTGTTTTATAATCCCGTCTTTGAATATATATATAAAAGTTATGTTTTGATCCTTGAAGTTTTATAAGTCTTCCGCAAACTAACGCAACTTTGATTTATTTACAATATTGGTACCAACTATTGGGTCACGCTCTTAGGCCTAAGATGGGGGTGTGACAAAGATGATCTGGTTGTTGGTCTTGTTTTGTTAATAATTAATATTAACAGTTCAAAAAAATAATTAACACTCAACCAAAGCACGTTTATAGTCCAATGTTCGAAAATTTCAAAATAGTATCCATAAATTTTCTTTTTTGAATCTATTGACGTAGAGTTAAACGTCTCATTTCTCTATTCTAGAGCATTTATATTATGATACGACTTTCATTGATTTTTTCTTAGTCACTAAAGCCGCATGTCTAACGCAAATGTATACTCTTTATCGTTGTTGCCTTGTCAGTTAATTGAGAAGTGTAATTATATTCCTTTGAAATTGCCGATCCAAACATCCACGAAAGCAGTACAACTTTAGATACAAAAAAGAAAGTAAAACTAATACGCCATTTAGTATATCTCCGATTTCAATATATCTATATTAAAAGTTTACACATGTTAATGTGTATTAAATATATTTAAAAAAGCAAAAATATTTAAAAATAATCAAAGTGATAAATGAACTATTACTAAAAATATTCATTGTTTCGGTAATTATAGGCTTGGGTTCTTCAGTGGAGAATGAAGACCTAAGTTTGACCTTACATAAGGTTGTCAGTTTAAATTCGAGCTCCACCCGGGTTTTCGTTTCATTGTGTGTTATTCCAGAGACTCATGTCTTGTGGCGGCATAACGACTGTTAGTGACAATTGATGGTATGGTTTCCCGGGTGAACGTACAAGCCAAACTTTTAAGTCAACGTGGACTCGATTA
The DNA here is from genome assembly GCF_021521415.1 of Bidens hawaiensis. Taxonomy (NCBI): domain Eukaryota; kingdom Viridiplantae; phylum Streptophyta; class Magnoliopsida; order Asterales; family Asteraceae; genus Bidens; species Bidens hawaiensis. The sequence goes on from NW_027506304.1 coordinate 20,800, forward strand.
AAACAACGTAGTGTAGCTAGAGTGGAACATCAGACTCTCTAAATTTGAAAAATACAATAACTTAAATACAAAAAAGTCATCCTTTAAAAAAAAGTAAAATCTGAAAAAATGTAACATTTAAACAAGGGTAGTGAAGGAATTTTAACTTGAGTTCAGAATGATCCTTGAGACCTTGATGGAATCTAACCATAGGAGAGAGAGAGAGAGAGAGAGAGAGAGAGAGAGAGAGAGAACGCTACGTGTAAGGGTGCAATCAATTGCAGGTTTTGTTTTTCTTCTCTTTTAAATCATGGGCCATACTGCCCATATCTTTACACTCTCTAACTATTTACTACTGCTTTTTTCTTCTATTTTTCTTAATAAAAGTATGAAAATGAAAACTAAAACTATACTAAATATTAAATAACATTAATATTTTTTTTATCAACCCTCAATATAAACCTTTTATTCTTTTAAATCTTGTCTAGTTAAATGATAATAATATCACTAGTAGTAGAAGTAATAATAATAATACAAAAATATAAAATAATTCTTTTGTGTGACTCAGATGAATTAATATTTTAAGTTAATAAATAAAGTTATGACTTCTGATATACAAATATAATTAGAACCGGTAAAAAGAAGAAAAAGAAACAAAAAGATCTCACAATATTATAAATAAATAAATAAATGTAGAATTAAAAATATTAATTAAAATCTTATATTATTCTCTACTATAAAAATACTCACAAATTAAATCTATTTCTTTTTCTTGATTAATATTATATGTGAATGATATAACCGTACGGCCACACTAGAATATAACCTAACCTATCTCCACATCTCCTTGGAGTTGTATGTCTGGTTTCCTTAAACTTATTGTTCTAGAGTGAGAAAGTATTCTAAGAGAGATGACTCAACAACTGTCTTCAATGAACACAACGTCGGAGCAGCAGACCACCACCGCCGTCAACCGCCACAAATACTTATCTCTCTTTGCCACCGATCACCGAGACTATCTTCTCTCTCCTACAGGAGCTCAGGTTCTCTTTCTTTCTCTCTCTAGAATTTATGATGCATGACAATAATAATGATAATTAATAAATAATATATATAGATATAGTTCATCTAAATACATATAATACATACACATGCATAAAATATTAATTTAAATTTTCAAGTTCTATTGTTAGATCTAGGCATGGCTTGCAATTCGTGTGTTTAACCTGTTAGAAACGACATCCTTAACACAAGTATATATAAAACATGAGTAAGACTTGTTTTAACTAATTTATATCTTATGAATATAAGACAATTTTAAGTTTCATGTACAAATAAAAAAATACAAAAATCACAACACTATTCTGATTAACAGATCTTATCGTGTTTTAAACATGTACCAAGTTGTTAGCATAGATCAAGGTTTAGATTATATATAAATTTTCTGTGATATATTGAGGAAGGTATATTTGATTATGATTTTGATATTACTGCTGGTTAGTTAATTAAGTTATAGCATATGGTACAAATCTTTAAATTAATTAGTTCGATGATTACATAAGAAACGACATACTATAATTGAGTGTTTTTTGGCGACATCGTATCTAATGTTGTGTTGTAGAAGCAACAATGGTTACAATCTTTTCTCTTGCTGCAACTACTTTTTAAGCCACCTGTCCCTAATTATAAAGTTATTTAATGTTTTTTCTTTTTTGAATGTTTATTTTGTCTTTTAAGGGAGTACTATATTATTTAAAAAAATTGTGTAAACGGGTTTTTATGAATTTTATTACTATTTAAAAAAATTTGTTTCATAACAGATTTAATTTAAGTCATTTTTAATCTGTTCATTTTCTTTATAAAGATACCATAACTTATACCACATAAGGTGATACTTTCTTAGTGTGATTTAAATCAGGATATTTTTTAAAATTGACTATACGAGACTTAATAAAAACGTGCTTGCTATAATTTAGTGTCTTAATAATTTCTCACAGTTGTATTTAGTTATCATAGATATGACTTATAATTTATACATGGGTTGTGTATTTCCCAAAATAGTCCAAAATAGGAGAGAGAAGACCAAATTAGTCCAAAAGTGATTTTAATTACCAAACTAGTCCAACCAAACTAATCGGAAACGTGAGATTGGGAATCGTGACGTGAGATTCGTTAACCACTCACAGTGTGACACGTGTAAAGGTACGTGAAAGTTACTCCCAAATTTATCTGCACCGATAGTTTTCTGGCCAAAATTCCTCCGACGCATTTCAGGTGAATTTCGTCTAATACGAGAAATTTCAAAAATGTTGCAAAAAAAAACGATCATTTTCCAATGAATTTAGTTTTGTTAGATGATTTTCAAGAAAGTTTAAAAAAACGATAATTTCCCAACGAATTTAATCTCCTTAGATGATTTTTATAAAAGTTCTAAAAATATGGCAAGTGTTAAGAATGTGGTGGGTGGTGGTGGTGGATGATGGCGGTGGGTGGTGATGGCGGTGTGTGGTGGTGGTTGATGATGGCGGTGGGCGGTGGTGGTGGTGGTGGATGATGACGGTGGGTGGTGGTGGTTGATGATGGCGGTGGGTGGTGGTGAATGGCGATGGGTGATGGTGGTTGATGATGGCGGTGGACGGTGGGTGGTGGTGGTAGGTGGTGGATATGATTTTCAAAAAAAATTATAAACAACTATTATTTTTATGCAAAAAAAGATAACTTTCATCTAAAAACCATCGAATTTAAATAATTTGTATCAAAATCCATCTTTTCTGACAACTCTTCTTTTTATGCAAAAAAAGATGAAATTCACCTGAAATGCGTCGGAGGAGATGAATTTATGAGAAAATGATTTTTGCCAGAAAACTATCGGTGCAGACAGATTTGGGAGTAACTTTCACGTACCTTTATACGTGTCACACTGTGAGGGGTTAACAAATCTCACGTCACGATTCCCAATCTCACGTTCCCGATTAGTTTGGTTGGACTAGTTTGGTAATTAAAATCACTTTTGGACTAATTTGGTATTCTCTCTCCTATTTTGAACTATTTTGGAAATTTTCCCGTAAAAGTATCATTCTATGTTTTTACACTTGTTGGCTTGTTGCACCTTCTCTTTTTTAAACTTATTTGATGATTTATATTCTTTTTTATATCATAAAACATCCCTTGAGTTGATGTTTTATGGGTATGAATGTATGATGAAAATTTAGGTGTCTTTAGCAACACCATTATTTATACTTATATAAACACTCAAGAATACCATATTGTATCTTTCTAAAACACTATATACCTCCATCAACCTACCATACATATGAGTTGTAAACAACATAATAGTAATCCATAAATGTAAGGTGCCTCTCACTTTCAATCTCCATTTTCTTTCTTCAGAAGTGGGGCTGTCCACCTTTGCATTATTTCACCCTCAAAACCTCATAAAATGTTACACATGGGGCTTCATATATGCAGATATTTTCTTGTTTCTTAGTTAAATTTCCACAACAAGATTACCCCACTCAAAATTGGACCATGATCTATATTCCCCTACATAGTGTACTCAAAAGATTTTATTTGTCGTCGCTAGCCACGACAATATCATTATATAAGCTTAGTTTTTCATTTTGTACAACTTTAATATATTATGTACGTGTGGATTATATTATTTGACCTGTTTCAGATAAAGATTTCGGATCTTGAAGATAAAACCGTGGGTATTTACTTTTCGGCTAATTGGTACCCACAATGTCAAACTTTTACTAAACTCTTAATTCAAGTGTACAACCAAATACAAGCTAAAAAGGAATCAAACTTTGAGATTATCTTTGTATCATCCGATGAAGACTTGAATGCATTCAACAACTTCTATCAGTCGTATATGCCGTGGTTTGCGATTCCATTTTCTGATTTAGAAACTAAAAAGGCATTGACCAAAAGATTTGATGTTGAGGGGATTCCATGCTTGATCATTTTACAACCCCATGGTGATGATGATGTGAGTGTGTTGCATGATGGAGTTGAGTTGATTTATCGTTATGGTGTTGATGTGTATCCGTTTACTAATGCGAGATTGGATGAGTTGTTGAGGCAAGAGAAGGAGAAACACGAACGACAAACTTTGGTGAATTTGCTCACGAATCATGATAGATTTTGTTTTGGCTCCTTCATCAAACAAGGTTAGCGTATAACGAGTTTTATTCAAAAAACCTCATTTTCAGTATCATATAATAAAGTACGTATTTTGTACGTAATTTGGTTTTCAATAAAATTTATATTAATTTATGAATTTGAATATAAATGTACTTTTATTTTTTTATTTTTCAAGTTGATAGAACAATTCATACATAACATTGATACAGGTATCTCTTTCCTCCTTAATGGGCAAGACTATTGGGCTTTACTTTTCGGCCCAATGGTGTCTCCCAAGTCACAAATTCACTCCCAAGTTGATTTCCATTTACCAAAAGATAAAACAAAATATAATCCAAGATTTTAGTGAAGAACAAGAAGACTTTGAAATCATCTACGTCTCGAGTGATCAAAACGAGCTAGAATTTAACACATCATTTAGCGTAATGCCATGGCTAGCCCTCCCGTTTGGTGACCCGACCAATAAAAACCTAACCAAGTACTTTGACATAAGAGGTATTCCCACTTTGATCATTCTAGGACCGGATGGTAAAACCGTTACAAAGAACGGTAGAAGTTTGATCAACTTGTATGAAGAGGAAGCGTACCCTTTTACTGCAGCTCGTGTCAAGCTATTAGAAAAGCAGATGGATGAGGATGCTAAGAATCTCCCGAGCGTGGAGCTACACTCGGGCCACCGCCATGAACTCATGTTGGTGTCTCAAGGGAATGGCGGTGGGCCGTTTATTTGTTGTGATTGTGACGAGCAAGGTTTGGGTTGGGCTTACCAATGCATTGATTGTGGGTATGAAGTGCACACCAAGTGTATTAGGCCAGTGGTTCCGGTCTCTAGTGCTTAGGCTAGAGATTGAGTTTGGTGAGTTTAATCATTAATGATTGCCTTAGAGTGGCATTTGAAAACATTATAATAATTGTTTAATATTTGCTTACCTAAAGGTAGGTTATGGGTTGATTGTAGATTTTGGAATGACTAATTGTGTATAATAATCTTGAATTATTGCCCCCATTTTGTGCTTTCCCACTATATGTTCCAAATACCGATTAGATAAAAGGGCACCATGCTTCTTTTGGTATGTTAATATAAATTCGGCATTACGTGTGCTTTTTCTAAAGGTTTGTGTATTAACAAGTATTGCAACTTATTTTTTAATACTGAATTATACGGTAAATATACAAAATAATAGTAATAATAATAATAATCATAAAAGTTTATATTTTGTTTTCATTCTAGATAGGGTTTTATTTAGTTTATAAAGACTTTAGATGGTTTTCAAGTCAACTTTCTAGATGGTAGGTTAAGCATACGTAGCATGACCTCGTTAATTAGTTGCCCGATATAGAATATCTTTAGGATATTACACAAAATATTATTAAATACTATTTTTTTACTTTATTAAAGATATCTATTTAGTTTATTGTTTTGTCTGTTTTGAGGTATTATTATATCATCAATTATAGTATGAAATAAGATTAAGAATTTAATAAAGTGCCACGTCTCTTTTAAGAAAGTGTAGCAATCAAACATAAGAAAGAAGGAAACCTACGAAATTAAAGAAGATAAGGCACCCAATTCATAAAGCACATATTATATGATGCGTGATATCCTCTATCGCCTCTCCAAGACGCCACGCTAGCAAATGCCACTACAAGCAAATATTAAATAACATGTATAATTCGAGTTTGGGTCTATTTGATTCGAGATAAAAGGTTATAACTTATAACTTGATTTGAAAGCAAAATCAAGTTTGGTTTAACCTCTACACCAACAACTAGAATGATTGATTGATTGGAATTCAATTCGGTTTAAATTTTAATATTTCTAATGTAAATTTGAATATTGGAACACAGTAATTTATTTAAGAGAAAATCTCTAAAATAATCAAGTTGCTAATATTTCTCTTTTATAAAATAGGTATTAACCTTAGAGGATCCACAACAAGCTCCAATTTCCTAAGTTTGAATCTATGTGGCAAAGGAGTTGACTTGAATAACAAACTTCTCTTGTTGTGAAGCAAGTTTGTGAAGGTTGGGTTTATGTATGCAAACTTGCAGCAAACTTACAAGGTGGCATGTTTGTGGGGCCACCCCTTTTTCTCTCTCACATGCATATATACATATATTATATATATATACAATTATAATATATTTTAATAATATTTGTGAAAGTTTGTTGTAAAAAAAGTTGGAGTTTTTGAGAAAAGTTTAAAATTTAATGTGGCTATTATGTGATGGTTTATGGATGTTTGTTGTTATGGATGCTCTTATGTTTTTTTAGAATAATCAAATTCCAAAAAGATCCAATGGGAAGTTGACAACTAACCCCGTTCGGCATAGGAGGGCACCCTTGTAGCCAGGAAAGACTAACATATAGAGGTGCACACAAAACATGTAAACGATCCTACTTGTAAGTTATGAATAAGATATGCATTTTAGTATAAAAAACCGCACCCGGAATCGGACTTGATTTGTACTTGGTAATACCTGAACCGGAACCAGTTGCATACTCAGAACACGATTGTTTCAATACCTGAAACTAGGGTTTTCAAATACCTGAAAATACCCCCAAAATGGTGCAGCCCCTTAAAAAAAATTCAATCTATACCAATACCTGCGGAAAAACCCGATAACAAGGCTTTTTCAATACCCGGAAATAGGGTGTTCAGATACCCGGTTTATAAAATACTCGGTTCAATACCCGACCCGAATCCCGGTGTATATGGTATGGTTTTTAGAGCAATTGCCTGGACCAAAACCTTACCAAGGTATGACCAATACCCAGTCATACCCGAACCTAGTTTCATAACCTAAATCGGGTATTAGAAAAACCGATTTGTGCACCTTTACTAACACATGCAAACTAGCACTTGAGTCCGAACAATATGCAATCAGCATTTACGTGTTTCATCCGGCTACATAATAGCCAACTAACATATATACTCCCTGACAACATAGGAGTCGGCACCGCTACAAGTAGGAGAGAACCAAATTACCGACTTTTCGGTTATGCAAGAGCCGGCCTCGCCACAACTAGGAGAGAGTCAGATTACTATCTTTTCGACTCCACCAGAGTCTGTTCCATTTCGGCTCCTCTTTAGCCAGCTAGGGTGTTTGTCAACTCTCCTATAGTTGAGTTAGTCCAGTGTAAGATGCTAGTTAGATATTGTGTGAACTCAAGTGATCTTTTTTAGTGTGTTACTTTGTGCCAGCTATGACGAACAAGCTTAGTTAACAATTTTCGTAATTTTAAAAATCAAAGTGTCATTTTCTCTTTTGAGAACTTTGAAGATTTTCCCTTCAATTTGATACGATGCTATATTTTTGTAAGAATTTGTTCGGTCACTTTAAATTATTGTTTGGTTTGTGCGAGGTTTTTATGTCATCCCCAAACCTAATATTGGAGATGAGCACAAAAGAGACCGATCGAAAACTCCTTGGGTTTGGATAAATACCAAACATTTGAAAACCATTCACATTTTTAATTAAACAAAATAAAACTTATCAATATCATATGTCAGTAATCACCATTCCGTCACGAAACATCCCATATATACATGTATTTTTTTCACAAAATGTCAAATATATAGTCCAACGACAAACCACATGGCGCACGTGCCCTTTTGTAACGTGCATGAACCATATACACATGTTTAACAAAAATCAATCAAACAAATGCATGCATGTATTAAGAGAAAAAGGTATAAAATGAATTAATTGAATTTTGTGTTTGTTAATTGGTCATATGGTTGTTCTGCATACGGGACATGAATTATGGGTAAGAAGCCACTGGGATATGCATTCTGGATGAAACTTGTGCTCACACTTTGGAAATATTCCAGCTGAATTGCCAACTTCAAAATCCTATTACAAGTTAATATTCAATTTAATACCGGTTTTATAAACATTTTAAACTATTCTTTATGTTTAGTACTATAGCCACACGCATGAAATGCTACCATTTTTATGTAGCAACTAGCTCTTTTAGTAATTTAATGGGTGAACTACTCGATATCATATTGCTAAAAGCTTTAATCAAGTCAAAGCTTAAACAAACTCGATTCCATATTGGAACTCATGATTTACTAAATGAGTTCAAGCACGAAACATATATTGAGCTTGACTAGACTCGCAAATCTCCATAGTGTTTATAATATGTATATTTTCACAGTAATAATTATCAATATATCAAGTCATGATAAAAATAGTAAATTAATAATATATGTTATCAATGTATATAAAAATAAAAATTCAAATAGTTAATGGTTAACATATGATAAACAAGTCAAGTCGAGCCAGCGTATGAACAACTACTAGTGAACCGAACTTCCTAATGATCAACTCGTTTATACCACTACATTTATATAGAATATGTAACGTACCTGAAGGCAAATGGAGCAACAAGTTGCATTTCCAGAAGAATCAAGGACATCATGGTTTGAAATTTCAATCTTTACAAGCTTAACAAGTTTTTCACAACTTGAAACCTGGTCACACCAAATTAAACTTTCAATGGTCAATTATGGAATGTTTGCTTTAAATGCACCAATCAAATGCCTTAATTAAGATATTTTATTCATTTAATGTTTTAATTCAGTATGGTCTTTAAATATATATTTTTTGGACAGCAACTGGTCTTTAAATAATCACCTTGGTAATTAAAAATATATGATCGTGGTCTCGTAGAAGTTTTGACTCCAAATCACCTGCTACGATTTCAATCTGCAACAACATTAATTTCCATAGTCTTTATTAAATTTTGTGTGATTGTACATAAAAATGTATTAAAAATGCATATAAAGAAAATAAAATTAATACATGCATAGTTTAGTTACCAGATGAAGGAAGCAAGCATGCTCATCATCAACATCAGGATGCATGAAATGATCAAAGGTAACCTTAATGATTTTATGTGACAAAATTACCCCCGACGCCGCACCCCTAATTACGTCCCGTAAGAAGTTCAATTTGTTCTTGGACCCAATCAAAGCCCCCCCTATTGCTCCAATGGTGCCTCCAACTACACCCAAAACATATTATATCAACATTGATAAAGAGTAAAAATTAAGAAAGGTAATCACTAATACATATTGTGAAGGCAAAATCCTCCGCGATTACAGATACTGACCTACACCAAAGTGGAAGATGAATATTAGAAGGAGTAGGTGGAAGAACACATGAGAAAGTATGGAGGTGAAAAGGTCTCTTAACCTGTCACCATAATGGTATCTATTTTGTAAAGATGAAATCATTGTATGGTTGTTCTAAAGGGCTAATTATCTTTAAATTGGAATTTGATTTTTCTTTATATATATGGATGGAGAAAGGGATGTATGTCTTGGAAAGTTGAAATTAAGAAGAGAACAAGAAACTTCAAGTTATGAACTTATACATTCTGGTCAAAGTTGAACATTCTAAACATTTTGTGGACTTGGTAGTTATGAAGTTGCATTTACTATTTAGACTTTTGAAATAGAGGGTGACAGGACAAATATAACTTCTTAAAATATATGTAGTCTACAAAAAAAACATATATTATTGTTTGATATATAAGTTGATAAATTTTATTGATAACATGTTTTGATCTAACGGCATGTAGGATATCGTTGTTAATAAGCTAAGCTTATTTAAGAATTAACGTTATTACATTAACATTTATTTTATAAAACTTCAAATAAATAGGATATAGTAGCATTTAGACGTGTTTTCCGTTTGTCTTCTATATCGATTTAAATACTATTTTTTAAATAATCAAACAATTATTTTATAAAAAAGTAACTTTTTTCTACAAGTCGGGTCGGCCTACGTTGGTTTGAATTTGGTTGAATCTGTTAGTGTGAGTAGATTTGTTGATTAATATAATTTCATATATATAAGACATGTTTTGTGTAGCTTAACAAATTCCAATATTTGTAGTGACGGTTTATCAAGACAGATTAATGATACAAAAATGATAAGCAAACAACTTTGTATTTAAATCTTCTAGATGTTTGCGGTCGTCTTGACTTTTTGGTTTTGTCCCACATCGGCTGCTAACACAAATGGAAGCCCTTTTATAAACAAGGTAGAAGACCAATGAAAACAACCTTACTTGAATAGGATCTGTTCTATTGACTCGTATCTCTGTATTCTTGATTCCTAAGAAGATAGAAACCCATGTTTGGTTGGTGAACCAACACTATGGAGCTAGAGCGTGATTAACAGAGCTTATGGGTTATCCCTTGGCTCAGTAGAGGATTGTTGCCAGCCCATCTTATGGGTCCTGGCATGGCTTCATGGTTGTTTGACGGACAATAACCTTTTTTTTCGTTTTCTATTTTGCGCGTATACCTCAATGATTGCCTTCTCGTGAAGATTATTCCTAAGCCAAATTTTCTATTCTACGGTCATGGGCTCATTGATGCAGCTAAAATGATGTTGGAGCGTATTGTTGATGCTTCACAAGAAGAAGAGATGTGAGGTATTTATGATCATGAACAAAAGAATAAAAACAAATTATCTCAAACAAATTCACCATTTGGTTGATTGATGAATATTCCGGGCTATGTATTGAAAATTTCACGGTAAGAGAAGATATACTTTGTTCACGAGTCATGACATTTGTTTATTAAAATTGCAAAAATCATTAATGGAATTATTAAACCAAAATAAACCCAAAAGGATGGTTAATCCACGAACTCAATTGCTTGCTTTTCTTCTTGCGTCCATCCTAAGAGCATGTTTGGGATTGAGTTTGAAAACAACTTATTGGCTTATTAGTTTTTTTCAAAAAGCAATAAGTTAAAAAATTGTTTAACAATCACGAAAATCTTTCTTATTTTAACTTTTTAAAAGAGAAAAATGGATTTTAATAATCCCAACTTTATGTATTTGGCCAATAATAATCCCAACTTTGAAAATAGCTGTCACTGGTCCCAACTTTCACACTATTTGTTTTCATTGGACGTCCGTTCAAATTTTTTTAACACCGTTAAGTTTTTTCCAAATTTCAAATTGATTTTTTAGAGCTTTTGATCGGAATGAGATTATGAATCCATTGATGTAAAACTTAACTTTAAATGACGCTTCAAACAACTCGTATCCTCATTCCGATCAACGACCCTAAAATATCAGTTTGAAATTTGAAAAATTTTTTACGTCGTTAGGTTTTTTTTAACGGAGGTCCAATGAAAACAAATTGTGTGAAAGTTGGGACCAGTGACAGCTATTTTCAAAGTTGGGATTATTATTGATCAAATAAATAAAGTTGAGATTATTAAAATCCAATTCGCCTTTTAAAAGGGTTAAAAAGCTGTTTTTTTTTTCTAAAACCCACAAATCATGACTTTTCAAAATGGTTTTTTAAAAAACTAATAAACTGCTTTTAAATTCAATCCCAAACATGCCCTAAATCCGACAAAAAATCCCAGTTTTAATCCATTTGCCTGGATAAAACCACCTTAGCACCCTTCTCCATAGTGGCGTTCGTGAACACAGTGGCATCGAACATGGGGATAGCACCCCGAATAACCCACCGTAATACACAACCTAAGGATGAAAATAGGAAGAATGCTTGTAGTCTCAATACGATATTGATAAATTGTGTCATAGATAGTCTCGTAACTGTCGGTTATCAGGTATGCCAATGACTTTGTTAATATTTAATTAATATATTAAGACTCTTATTCATAATCCTTACTATTATAGTTCGTTCTATTAAAACTTTTGTAACCAAATAAATAAGAAACATAAATTAGATTTCTATATTACGTAAGAGAAAAAAATTGCTTACGAAAATAGGTTTAGGTAAATTGGTAGTAATGTAGTATGCTTCAAGGTATATCAGTATCATCCGATATCATACCCGTCTCATGTCTATAAAGTCTTTTAAAACTAGTCTAATTTACAAATTAATATTTCAGGTTTTGAGTATGACTCTCGGGTCCTTTGCTGTTCTGACATATAACATTTTGACCATGGTAAGAATCTAAAATCACTAGGCTATTCCAAACTATAAAGTTTAACCAAAAACTTTCATGTTACTATTAATTGAAATAATCGAACGTCTTGAACAAGCAATATGCATGTAGTTGTGTAAATCAAGATTTAATTATTTGCATCGAAATGTACAAACACAAACAACCTTTAACACACAAGATTTAGCGTACACCATACGATCTCCAATTCTCCATAGACATGACACTAGGCTAATCACCTCCGAAAGCAACTTCAAATCAAGAAACCAACAAAGTCGTGTCCAAGCAAAGAGAACAAAAAGTAATAGAAAAACACTACCTTAAGCAAGGAACCTTCAATATCCATCAACCCAATCCACTTCAAAATAAACAAAAACCCTAATCTAACACAAACCCATTTCACATCTCACCTCAATCTCAAATGGGTATATGTTGGTCTTTACTAAAACCTCACCGAAGCAACGAAATCTCGATTTCATCCTCACCTCAAAAACCCTTGAAAACCCATGAAGATAGATCTATTTAGGCAAGGAGTATGTTGACCTAAAGGAAGCTTACCATATTGGGAAAGAATTAGGACGAGGCCAGTTCGGTGTCACGTATCTGTGCACCGAAAAGGCCACCGGATTGAATTATGCATGCAAATCAATATCTAAAAAGAAGCTTGTGACAATAAAGGAAATGAATGATATGAGGAGGGAAATCATATTGATGCCACATTTAACGGGGCAGCCGAATATTGTCTAGTTTAAAGGGGCGTATGAGGACGAAACGAGTGTGCATTTGGTTATGGAGTTGTGTAGTGGTGGGGAGCTATTCGATCGGATAATAAAACGAGGGAGTTATTCGGAGAAAGAAGCTGCGAAGATTGGGAGACAGATTGTGAATGTGGTGCATGCTTGTCATTTTATGGGAGTTATGCATAGAGATTTGAAGCCTGAGAACTTTTTGATGGTTACTCAAGATGAAGATGCTCCTTTGAAGGCTACTGATTTTGGGCTTTCTGTCTTCATTGAAGAAGGTTTGTTTATTTTGCATATTAATTTATCTCTTAATTAATCATATTATTTTCTTGAAAATGTTTTAATGCATAACTTGATTTCTCAAACACACACTCACATATATATAACCTTTAATATCGTTAAGTATCTTTAAATTTTTGTTTTTTATGACCGATGTAGGTATGATATTGATGTAACAAGATTTAAATTGTTGTTCTAGATTGTATGGTAGACGTTTAGCACATCTACAATGAAGGGTTTTTTAAAACATGTTTGAAAGGAAAACTATTTTCCAACAACTAAAGAATATTATTGGTTATTTTGTATTATTTGAGAAAACGACTATGAAGTTTTGATAAGATATCAAACGTTATAAACTCTTTGTCTATCCACCTCAATTCTGAATGCTAAGATTATCATCGTACTCTTACTAAGATGTTTGATTTATTATAAAAATATACTGTTTTTGTGCTATAAAAGAATTTTAACTTTATATAGTTTTTAAGAGGTAAAGTTATAAATATATTCGAAGTACAAATAAAAAAAAGAAGTTTTTGAGGGTTTAATCTACAAATTGTAATGCTCTATATTTATGCCAGATAAACAGTGTCCCACGAACTTATATATCGTGTGCTCATTTAACTATATTGGCAATAGTAAAACCTTCTTTTATGTAGTAAAACAATTTGAAAGTAAAAGAATGAATATTTAAAGACAAATAAAGTTATAACAAAGTTGATTATATATTTTTAACTAATAAGAATGAATATTTAAATTAGACTAATAAGAATTTTCAGTTTTGTAAACATTTGACTAGATTACATAATTTTCACTAAATAATAAATATTAAATTTTGTTAGAAGCTTTATAACAATGTTCACTATATGCGGTATGTGAGGCGGTGTAGAGGGAACATCACAGAAGGGCAGTATAAGGAGGGCGGTATGGAGAAAATGAGCGGTGAAGGGGTAAAGTGATGCTCATCCAATTTTTTACACGCTCTTTCATAAACACGTATACATAAATATGTATACATAATGGGGTGGTAAAGGAACTTTGAATCATAATGAGACAATATATTGAAAGGGTTTTAAAGCTTCCAATGCTCACATGACGGTGATTTAACATTGTTTTGGAGCTTCAAAACCACCTCCACATTAAACGGCCTAAAACACTTCAAATTAAATTGACTGATTAAAAAAAGAAAATAGAGGATATTTAATCACCAATGAAACGACTAGGTAGTAAAAAGTAAAACGTGTTGTGCTCATTTGGTCAACAAGTCAACGGTAAAATGGCAGGTCAAGGAGCTTTGTCTTTTTGCCCTTGAAAGTCTTTGAATAATATTTAATTTGGCCCTATCAATACATAGTGTTGTTGATGTCAAATTGCATGTACACATAAAGCAATCTAGCTAACCATCAGCAGCTTGGTCTAACGATAAAAGTGTATGGTCATTCAATTTAAAAATTATTGGTTCTAGTCTCATTTGAGACATAAATCAAGTAAAATAAAAGGGAAAAAAAAGATATTAGCTGTTCATAAAAAGTAGGGGTGCAAATGAGCCGAGCTGCTCGCGAGCTACTCGAGATCGGCTTGTTAAAAAGCTCGTTCGAGCCGAGCTTTATCGAGCCCGAGCCCGAGCCCGAGCTCAAGCCTAAAAATAAGCTCGTTTAATAAACGAGCCCGAGCCCGAGCTTTATTTATCGAGCTCGAGCCGGCTCGCGAGCCTAAACGAGCCTGCCATTTTTATAATTTTTTTTAAAATATATATTTAATAATTATTAATTAATAAAAATAAAGTTATGAAAAAATTAATAAAAATAACTAAATAATATATATTCTTTCATACATAAAATTATAATAGAAAATAATATATAAAATAATTATAGTTATATAAAAAAATAATTGATAAATAGTAAACGAGCCGAGCTCGAGCTTCAAAATCCATTCACGAGCCGAGCTCGAGCTTTGAAAATAGAGCTCGAAACAAGCCGAGCTCGAGCTCAAGCTCTGTGTAAGTTAAACGAGCCGAGCTCGAGCCTAGTCGGGCTCGGGCTCGGCTCGGCTCGTTTGCACCCCTAATAAAAAGTAATTATTTATAGTACATTAATGATCTGCACCAAAACCGGAAGATCGACAATGTTTCAAATAGAAACTCCATGATCAGCAAATACTATTTGTGTGACATCTATATAAATGTTAAGAAATAAGTCATAAACCATAATGTGCGTACTTTTGTATAAACAATTCTAGGATGAGACAATCTTTTTGGTCCTAGACAAAACTGAGTATGTGAAGCAAGAGGTTTAGAAATTTGAATAGTTAGAATGGCAGACTCTTAGTGAGGTTTGATCAGGACATTGTCCAACATGTATGAAAATACATCAACTTCAAATAATGTTTTATGGACTCTTAACAGTTTGGTAATACATTAATGAAATAAGTGTGTATGTTTCCGATCGTATATATAAGAGAGTTCAATAGAATTGTATTTGGTTATTTCTTTAGAGCTTACATTCGAAAATGTGTTTGGAATTAGGCTCTAGTGAGCAAACATAAGTGGTTGCTTAGCTTTGGGTACAAATAACAGAGACGACGACACTAAAGGGGGTCTATGGCAGGGCCGGCCCATAGGGGTGGTGAGGTGGTCGATGGCCACAGGCCCGACACCCCGTTAGGCTCGAATTTTCTTTTTTTTTTTAATTATTTTTATTTTTATTAAAAGCAATATGTATATTTAATGTTTAAACTTAATTATATAACTGCTAGCTTGGTCTAGTGAAAAAAGGGTATTAGTCAACCAAAAGGTTATTGGTTCAAGTCTCATTTAAGACATGTTTAATCATATTTTTATACAAAAATGTTTTACACAACCCAAATTATAACCATGTAAACCTATATAAAAATTTAATTGTTTAAACCAACAAAATACTCTTTTTTAATTAAGGTCTAAAAAAAATTTCGCCTTCTGCCCAAATTCTTTTTTGCTATCTCGGAGCCGGGCCTGGTCTGTGGGGGTCTTTGACTCTAATCTCTACGTTGCTTAGCTTCGGGTGCCTCTAGTTTGGTTGTAAACATAGTCTAATCATCACATAGATTGAGTAAACCGCACTGTGTTTTTTTGTTCTTTCTTAATTTTGTACTTCAACTTGTCTAACAATTATTTTTGAGTGTTTCTTAGGTTCGATTTAGAAACTATATATGCATTTGTTGTTTATATTCATCATGTGACATTTTAAAAGCATGTGGTATATCTCACATTACTTTTTTTTCAGGGAAAAGTTATAGCGAGATTGTTGGAAGTCCATATTATGTGGCACCAGAGGTGTTACGGAGACGTTATGGGAAGGAGATAGACGTGTGGAGTGCGGGTGTTATATTGTACATTCTTCTCAGCGGAGTCCCTCCTTTCTGGGGAGGTACAAATTATTACAATCTATATATCTTGCGACTTTTATGTTCAATTATATGGTTTTCAAAATCAAAATAACTTTACAATAAACAGAAAAAGTATCATTGTTCAACTAAAGTTGAATAAACACATACACAAATTTAAGTTTTTGTAAGAGTGTTACTAAAAGTTGGATCTTAAAAGCCCAAGTCCATTAAATTGTTTGTCTAAAACCATAAAGTATAATGAATGTTTCAGAAAATGAAAGGAGCATATTTAAGGCAATATTAGAAGGTAGTCTTGATCTTCATAGTCCTCCATGGCCATCTATATCCCCTAGTGCGAAAGATTTAATCTCGAAGATGTTGACAAGAAATCCTAAAAAACGTATCACCGCAGACAAAGCCCTCGGTTAGTATATTCAAAGAATGTTCATATTTATGTTGTTTAGATGATCATTCATCTCCACCGCCGGTGTACCCATATGTCCACGTGTACATTCATGGCATGTGGGTGCCTTTGAGATAGATACAATGATCATCCGAATAAAATAGTTATAAGGTTATGACATTGGACTTGCATTCTTTTGGCATCTTAGAGCACCCATGGCTCAAGGAAGATGGTGAAGCTTCAGAGTCGCCCATGGATAGTGCTGTTTTGATTCAAATGAAGCAATTTAGAGCGATGAACAAGTTAAAAAAGCTTGCTATGAAGGTATGCTTTAAAAAACAGTTTTAGTTTAATTTATTCTGATCAAGAGAAGGAATTTTCACATATTGTAAATGATAGTGTGGCCTTGCTGACATGATCATTACTGAGATTCAAATATTCAATCACATTTAAACGTTTGTGTGTACCAACATAATTTTTCAATATATTGATAAATACCATAACGGGTAGTTTGTTTGTTGAAGGTTATCGCGGAAAACCTAGAATCAGCCGAAGAGATACAAGGCTTGAAACAAATGTTCAACAACATGGACACCGATGGAAGTGGTTCCATAACATATGAAGAACTTAAAGCGGGACTATCAAAGCTTGGATCTAGGCTTGTAGACTCAGAAATACGACAACTATTGGAAGCTGTAAGCTATTAACCGCATGCTTACTTTGACCTGTGAGGTCAAACTATCTATTTTCATATGCAAAACCGTTAATCATCTCCTTTCATGATATTCTTTAGGAAGAATCAAATGCTCCATATGAATTTCAAAGTTAAAAACTAGTCCGTTTTGACCTAAAATGTCAAACAGAGCTAAACTTGCTTGTTTTCATCATGTTACAGGCTGATGTTGATAAGAATGGAACAATTGATTACATTGAGTTCATCACTGCAACAATGTATCGGAACAAACTCGATAGAGAAGAAAATTTGCACAAAGCATTTCAATTCTTCGACAAAGATGATAGCGGGTTTGTTAATACAAATAGCTTTTTTTTGGGTCATTTCGAATATTTATAGAACTTATTGCTTGACATAAGTTCTGTTACAGATTTATTACTAGGGACGAGTTGAAAAATGCCATGACACAATATGGAATGGGTGACGAAGCAACCATTGATGAAGTACTTGATGATGTAGATACTGATAAGGTTAGCAACAATCATAAACTCAATAACAAAATGCTAATAATTCTAGTCAACTTTGGATCTAAAGCTATAGCTTTTCGGTTTATTTGACATTTTAGCTTTGTAATTCGTCGAACAGGATGGGACGATCAATTACGAAGAGTTTGTGGCAATGATGAAGAAGGGCACGGTTGAAACACGAGAACCTGAACATGTCAAAATACAACTTGAATAATAAAGTTATTAGTTACAAATCCCAACGATTTCGGGTCCGAATGTTGTTTAGTAAATTATTATTAGCCAAAGGTGGGAAAAAATGTACCCCTTTGCTCATTGCTTTAATCATTAACATCTACATTCAACTTGTAAGCATCCATTCGGCCCGCGATTATTTGGTACAAAGTTCATGGTTTAGGGCCATATACGTGCCTTGTATAAAATTGAATAAAAGCTCGAAACAAAGATCAATTAGTCATCTTCTAAAGTTTAGATTAGTTACAAAAATATAAGAATCCAATGGGACACTTGAATAAGGTATACAAAACACAAACTTATCTGGTTGCCATTTGTATTATTTGCAAGTATTAAACATAGTTTTTCACCAGATCCTCTTCTGTATTCAACACCTATTTCTTTAAATCTTATAGCCCTTAATATCAAAACTAGCAATCCTTCACGTTCTTCGCGTATAACCATCACCATTCACAAACTAATAATCACCGTCTCCAGTGGATGCTGTGACATACAAAAAGCATCTTGAAACCCCAAAATCCATCACAACAGCATACACTCACCTACAAAAATCAAATTAGAAATATTAAAATTAATAAAATACTACATTATATGAAATGTTACCTCATTAATTTCATCTTCCAGAAGCAATCCGGTAGTTAAGAACAACGTCCTCGGGTTTTTTCCATATATAAGCACGAACCGTAGCTAAGCTCATGTCGGGTGTCAAGACCTAGGTAACAAGAGTATATTAATGTATTTATTTCAAAATGAATCTATTTAAAAAGATTTAAGAATGTGATTAATAACAATCATTATATAAACTTGCCTGATTATTGCATAAGATATCTATAGCCGGCTTAAGTTTTTGCCAAGGTTTAAGTCCGGATCTAAAGGATCCATCTCCTCCTCCTGGAGCAAAAGTTCCATCAATGCTCAAACTATCCATCGGTTTGTCCAAGACCAACTTCTCCATAACATAATTAACGACCTAATAAAACATATTTACACAAGATAATTTACTTGCATTGTTGCATATCATTAACAAGTTAACAAAACATTATTAATCACACCTATTAATAATACAAATAATAATAAAATAATAATAATAACAATAATAATAATTAAAGTTTTCTGGAGCCGCCTCTCTATCTCCTGGGATACAGTCATCCCACCTAGATATGTAAATGAACGTTTGTTTATTTAATAAACAAACGAACATGAACAAAAACATTTGTTCATTTACTTAAACAAACAAACATAAACAAATTTCAATGAAGAATGAAACATGTGTTCATGCTCGTTCGTTGTGAAGTAAATGAACAATTTTTTTTGGTCCTTTACAACTTAGTTCGTTCATTTAAACTTGTTTTATGTTCGTTCGTTAATGTATGTATATATTCATGCAAAATTTTTTGGTCCATTACAACTTAGTCGAGTTTTAATAACTTTAAGGTACACATTGTTCTTCATGTTACTTTTAATTGGTTCTAGCTCAGTTATGTTCATTCATCTATGTACACTTATCTTTGTTCATTTAAACTGTTAACGAATACGAACATGTTCATTTTCTTAACAAACGAACGAGAACAAGAGACCCCTGTTCGTATTCAATTGTTTGTTCGATTATAGTTAAATAATGAACGAACATGATTCGTTTGTGTTCGTTTGGTTCGTTTACAAGCCTAGTCCCACCCTCCCCAGATCCCTACCAAATGAGATTTGACTGGGTACCTTTTCTTAATTAACAAAACACGTTTTAAACAATACCTTGTTTATTCTTAGAATACGTGGTGCACTCAACTTCCCTTGTGTCACAGTTTGGGTAGTTGAACCTTCATAAGGCTGTAAATAAAAGCTACACCTGGATATTAAGCAAATGATATCCCGTTTATTAACTTTTTTTGGGTCAAAATGTAGAAAATCATTAAATAAATGAATACAAAGTAGAAGATTAATTACTTGGTATTCTCTCGTGGGGGCAATCGATTATGCAAAACACATTCCAAAACCCACCATGGTAAGTCTTTGTCATCTTCGGTCCCGTCCATTTCGGTAATTTTCTTTCTCCACGGGCCATTGTGGGACCCCTCGGTGATAATTGAAGGAGGGGAGGTAGTTGAGAACTCAAATGGTGGATAGACTTTAGAGTCGTTTTCAGGTGCACCGTCTACTTCAACTTTTGAAAGTGTAATATTTCTTCCAGAAATATCCCTGCCAGTTGGCACTTCCCCATTCGCCAAAGGTTGGGACCCCGATTTATGCTTTCTCTTAGACAGCCAATGAGCCAGTAGCCCTTTGAGAGTTTCTCGTGCTAAGTTAATCTGTTTGTTTATCATATTAGTTGATAGCTATTATTTCATATGTATGTGAAGAAACTAAAAAACTCTCTACTACATACATGCAGATACTATATATATGCAGTATATCATATACTATACACATACACACAGGAGTATATTATACTACATATATGTAAATATTAATATCATGTGTATAATATATATGTATAATGATATGCTACAGATTTTCGATTTTCTCACAAAGAATGAGTTTTCTCATGATCATGGGTCCCTATGCGTATATATGTATATTTGTATACATACACGCATACCTTGTCATCCTCAGGTTTCTCGGTGATTTGAAGATCATTAGAATACATCTCTGCAGAAAAGCACTGTGGGGTGTCTAAATGCACGGACAAGTTTCCGAGCCGACTATCTACAGTGAACCAAGAGGGAATGCTGACCTGGAACATAATGATAATTATTATTGGAGTTAACGAAAATTGCATAAAATTGTGCACGCTGTCATACATACCATTTCAAACAGTTCTTCTTTCTTCTTTTCAAATGAAACCTGAGAAAACAGTTTAAAACATTACAGTGAATATATGTTGACTTATTTAATAATATGTAATTTTTTTAAAAGTAACCTGTCCATAGTTCTCAATCACAACACCTCTAGTGATCTCCCAAAGCTTCACAGAACCAACATTATCCTGTCAAAAACACATTATATTTAGCAATAATTATGAATAGTGATTTACAGGCCCTCCAAGCACAAGATACAGCTCGTCAAAGCTACTATCATTTTCATATTATAGTTACCTTTGGAAATATTGTGTTTTTCTCTTTTATTTTTAAAATATAGTGTTTTACAGTATTCCAAATATACTGTTCCGACGTGCTTATTTTTTACGTTTTGAAATAACTATATTTCAAACTGCCTGAGTACAAGCTCTACAATACAAGGTACAACTCCTCAAAGAGATTATTATTTTTGTATTATATTTATATTTACCTTTGGACACAATTTTGTTTTTCACTTATAACTTTTAAAATATAATGTTTTATAAAACTTCAAATACAACATTATGGCGTGCTTATTTTTATCTACATTTCGATATGAAGTTTATTAAAAACTGACTGGTCAAATATGAATTTTAAACTATTAAAAAATTAAGAAAACGCAAAATTTAATGTTACCTTAGTCAGAACATGTCGTTTATTGTTCAAAATTTCATACTGAATTATCCCTGGGATTCCATCAATACTGAAAGTTGGTTCTTTATACACCGGAACCTACACGAAAGTGATATTAAAATCAAGAAATGAAATTAGTTTAAATAAACAAAGATGACTCACGGGAGTAGATCCTTCCATTGAAGCCCTAGCTCTTGAAAAGGACAAATTGCCAGCTAGGAAAGAACCGCCTCTTTGAAACACCTTTTGTGGGTCCCGACCTTCAGCGGGCCACCTATGGACCGAAGAGTCGGTGGTTGCAACCCAAATACCATCATCATGGATTGCTAGTTGCTGAATAGGGTGTTCTTTTGTGCAAAGTAATATGCTTTCCCTTGTTGCAAGGTCAGATAAGTACAACTGCAAGTGCAAAATGTACAGCAATATGTTTATAAATTCAACATTGAAGATTCATGAAAGAAACCACAAAAAGTTTAGTCAACTTACAGAAAGATCTCTTCCGCCACTATACACATGGCTAAAAGTTGGAGTGCTGGCAAGTGCCCAGACGGAATCTGTATGAACCGCGTATGAGTGCAAACATCGTTGCTGCCCAAGATCCCATAATCTACAATAATGGAAAAGAGATAAGATCATGGTTGTTCAAGAAAATGAGACAAAACCTGATCATAAACCAAGCTAGATGTTTACCTGATCATAGAATCAGATGATCCTGATAAACAGTACCTGCATCAATGAAATTAAAGAGCCATTAATAACCCATAAACCAGACAGAAAGTTTGTTATTTAATGAACACGTGTCTCCTTTGTTCATTAATGTTCATGAACATTTGTTTACACTCATTCATTTAAATTCGTATGTTCACTCATTTATGTTTGTTCGTTTATGTTCTCGTTAGTTTACATTTATTTTAAGACTAAGCTGATTTATATATTTATATAAATTTCTTGGCCCTACAGCTTAGTATAGTTTTAATAACATTTTAGGCCCATCACATTGTTCTTCACATTACTTTTAAGTTTTAACTAGTTTTAGCTCGGTTATATTCGTTCATGTATTTTCAGTTATGTCCATTCGTTTACGTTTGTTAACTGTTCGTTTATACTATAAACGGACAAACTTAAACGAAGTCACGAACACGAACATGTTCATTTTCTTAAAGAGCAAACATGAACAAGAAAACCCTGTTCGTTTAATTGTCCGTGCTCATTCGGTTAAAGTCAAGCAATCAAACACAAATATGTTCTATTCATGTTCATTCGATTCGTTTCCAAGCCTAACCAAATATGCACAACGGCATATCAACACAAGAAATAAACTATTATAACCTTTTAACAATTCTCAAACAAAAATGAGTATAAATAAAAAAATATTAAAAAAACAAAAATAGGCTCGCATGTTAGGCGTAAACT
This sequence comes from Bidens hawaiensis, assembly GCF_021521415.1. NCBI lineage: Eukaryota > Viridiplantae > Streptophyta > Magnoliopsida > Asterales > Asteraceae > Bidens > Bidens hawaiensis. Next base: position 43,967 of record NW_027506304.1, read on the forward strand.
TTTAATTTCATATTAAAGTAAAGCACAAGTAAGATAAAACACAAACCTCCCTGTAGAGTCGATAAGCAATGCCCTAATATTATCCGTATGGCCTCTAAGCTTCATCATCTTTGAACCAGTTCTAGTGTCCCAAACACGTATTGCCTACAATAAATCAAAGATCATAAGAAATCAACTCTTTACACTATAATAAAAGCTCCGATAACTATTAACTACACAAATTACCTTTTCTGTTCCACCAGAAACCAGAACATTTCCAGTATCATTCATTGCTAATGCATACACAGATTCTTTGTGTCCTTTAGCAGATATAGGAACATATCCTTGAGGTACATTTGTTATGTTGTTACTTGAGCCGATAGTGCGTAGACTAGATATTCCTGACCCGTTGGTGCCACTTGAACGTTCCTCATCAGCAGCCTCACTGGACTTGGTGAGTGGAGCAAGTGCAGCTTCAATATCCCAGATGAACACCTCCCCACCCAACCCACCAGATGCTACAATATTGCCCTAGAATCATAAACAAACAGAAGTAACAACCATGTTTATCTCAGATGTATAACATATTAAAACCTATTTCAAGAATATTATAGTTAAAATTAAAAAACAATTACGTTTTTTTCTGCTGCAGCAAGACAAGTGACATAATCTGTGTGTTGACGAAAAGTGCGTGTGCAAGTTCCGCCAGAATGGCAATCCCACGTCTAATAATACAATGTAAAGTAATATTAGTTGATTTCGTATAAATGCTAATTTACTGTTAAAAAATAATCAATCTTACACTGAAAACAAACCTTGACGGTAGTATCTGAGGAGCAAGATATAAGGGTATTTCCTCCTACAAGGACTGCATCATTGACCTGTAGACTTTAAAGTTTTATTAAAACTGCAATTAAAGTTAAAGTTAGCAGAAATTAAGAAACATACCCAGTCAACATGGGATTCAAAGGTGGCTGAACATGTGGCGTCCTCATTCAATTCCCATCTCTTTAATGTGCCATCACGGCTCCCTGTGAAGAGGTAACTTGAGTTATCTGGTTTTGATGGCTTTAATACAGCCAAACAGTTTACACCTGCACAGTGCTGCAAAAAGATATATTCCTCATTAGTTTTCTAACCTTTAGTATATGATTGGATTCTAGAAGTTAATTAAACAGACCCTAATTACCTTTGTGTCATCAGTATCATTAAGTACATATGTAAATCTCTTCTCTTTACGAGAACGAACCGAATTAGAGGCACTGCCTGCAATACCCACACGATGCATTGCTGAATTTCCTGAACACAATTAAGAAAATCATGATATAAGTCTGAAAATGTATCCTATAATATTATTTTAAACAGATTCTACCCCAATACATTTCGTCTATATGAACATTAGCAAACAAGTAAAGTAGCAGACTGAAACTGTTATGTTTAAATGTTACAATATATTAATCTCAATCTAAAAAGACAACACAAATGGCACTACAATAGCACAAAAAAGCATATGTGAAATTTTAGATTAATGCATACCAATTACCAAGATGATATAAATATTTCAGGATGTGCCCATATCCACCCTGGATTGAATCGGTTCTAGACATTCACACCTATACCCGCAATGCCCCTAATTTTTAACACATGTAGATTGGGGCATGACCCACCTGCCCTCTTGACTTACCTATATGCACTCTCCATACATGACCTTACAATCTATGCATAATTAGACGTTACTGAATCCCACACAATGTCTACATGTCAAAAGTTTTATAATACTAGGGTTACAACTGTGAGAGTGGCATAACCTAAGAAAAATGTCTGCTACTATCAAATCATGAGCCAATGAAAAATGTATACAAATAGATAACATTCCTATACACTGACACTTCAATGTTTATCTGGCAAGACTATACACTGACACTTGAAGAAATAACATTATCTTTGCATTTTTATACATCTAGGGAATATGTGTGTTTCCCTCACCAAACTGTATATAAAAATCCAGAAAAATTAACTAATCTTAAAGTGAAGCAAGTGAAAGGGCAATAATGCCATTCTACCATGTCAGAACAAACACTACCCTCCACACACTGCCGGACTTCATATACTTAAATTCATAAACCGAGTGAATAAAATAGCATAAGCAACAACTTGTCCTCAAATCACTAAACCGTAATCCCTTTTTACATGAAAGAATCATTACAAAAATGCCATTATATTACAGACTCAATGAACAGCTATAAAAGAACAGAGTAACAGAATAAGTTTTCTTTCATACCGAGTAAAGCAAGATCTACTAGCTCTCCCAACAAACTTCACTTACAATAATAGAACCTTGTTATAACTTATATCTACTTTAAATCCCTCCAACATACATACTTTAAATCCCTCCACTATACACCGGCACTTCCAAGAAATAAACCAGAGTGCATTTTTATATACAAACCAGAAAACTACCTACTGTCCGTAATAAGAAGCAAGTGAAAATGAAATTATAGGCTATTCTATCATTTCAAAACAAACACTGTCATCCCTAATCTATTATGTTTCTAGCACCATTTCGAATAATTCAAAAATTAATCCATCACTATATTCATGGTTGCAAAAATCCCGACTATCGCTGATTCATCGCTAGTCCCCACCTCAGTTATTAATTTTGGGCTGATCGGTCAATAGTCAAATCTGGCCAAAATCAATGGTTTCTACTTTCTAGAGAGATTCCAGCCAATTTCTGGCCAAAATGTGTGTGTATGTATATTTATAAATCTGAAAATTACATATAAACATGTGTGTGTGTGTGTAAAACTAAAAATCAAACATTAAATCCGATAAAAACCCATTTAATCACTAAACCCACCCCACCGCCCGACTCCCAATTACTACAACCTTGACTATATTCAATTGCCTCATTACCTTCAAAGTTTCAAACTATAAATATATCAATAACATTTGCTAAATGAAACTCACAATTGGCACCTAATAACCTAATTACCAAACTACGCGAGAAACCCTAAGCAACATTACTACCGAAACCGACTCGCAATAAACCAAAACAAAAACCTAATAATATACCTGAATCGGATTCCGTTCAAATGTAATAATAATAATAATTAATAGAGTTAGTGAAGCTTACCTTAGGACGGATCGATAGTCGATTGGAAAAGAAATAAGAGCGATTGATTGATTGAGAAATATATAGAGTAGTTATTAAGGTAGGTGGAGTGAAGTGAAATTGTCCGTACAAATGACACTCATCTATCTATATATCTGTCTGTATTGAATAATAAATTGGCAGTGGTGGAGCTTGAACAAGTGAAACTGAAGTTGTTGATCTTGGATGAGAATAATAATAATGATAGAGGAATCGAGGGTTCAGGTTGAATTGGTGAATATTGTGTTCGGATTTGATATTATGAGATTGAGGGTTTGAAGAAAACGAGAATGAAATGAAAAGGGGAAACTGTATTTCTTTCAGCCAGCCCCTATGCTTTGACTCACTCGGATTATTCCATTGTTTTGTTTCCCAACAACAATACACTATCAAACTCAAAGGGTATTTTCGGTATTATTATTAGTTAAAGTTTAGGTCTTTTACTATTTTTAATCACTTTTTCGTATTTATTACCACAAGGTAGATAACAAGTGTTTGGGATAAGAAAAAGTTTGGGGTGGTTAGTGTTTTAGATAAGATTGTAAGATTAGAGGTGTGTAAACCGGCTTAGAAGTTAAAACTAGTTCGCTTTGGTCTACGAAGGTCAAAACTAGTTTATGATTGGTGTCGGTTTGGGTTGAAACCGGTTTTTTGACCAGTTTTGGTTCGGGTTTTGACCCGTTTTGGTATGTTTCGGTTCAGCTAACCGGTTTTGATGGAGAAAATTATAAATCGGCTCCAAATCTATGATTTCTATCAGTTTCAAACCAGTTCGGTTTCGACTTGATTTTCTGGTCGCCCACCTATAGATAAGATAAGAGAGGGGTAGTTGACATGATTTGGGTATGTGAAGAGGGAATAAATGATAGCGTCAATTAGAGTCGTGTGGAAATCATCACCGTAGGAGAGAAAGGAAAGTAAAGGCATACATATATTCACTTGGGATTGGTATATTAGACATGATTTGCTAGACATGTATATTTCTGAGAACATGGTTGAGGATAGGGGTTTTGTGGAGTTATAGGATAGGTTAACGACTTTTAAGGGAGAGGCTAGTTTTTGGCTTAAAGCATCCACAACGCTGACGTCCACAAACCGTCATATCAGGTTACAATATTTTCTAAAAAACTCACTTTCATCCACAACACCCAATCTCCACAAACCCCGTTAACATATTATATTTTTATGTATATATAATGTATGCCCTATTAAAATTTTTTAATATATATATATAATATGTATATGTGTATGTGAGAGAGTGGGCCAATGGCACATTTGCGGACTCGTTTGCATCCACAAACTTCACTAAAAAAACATTGTTTTGCAGTGGTGAGGTTTGTTGTGCATGGTTTTAAGAGATGGGCCTAGGGTTTTGAAGACCGTTGTAGATGCTCTTAGATTTTTCTAAGGGGCTTAGCTTTCTTGATATTTTTTTGAAGTAGCACATGTTATTTCTCATAGCCCGTTGTAGATACTCATTTATTGGTAGTTTATTAATTTCATATTTTAGTAATTGTTGTCTTTATGTTGTTTACATTCCTTGATTAGAAATCGATGATTCTACTATACTTGCATGTCTAGATGCAGTTTGGAGCTAGGGGACTTGGAAGCACCATTTATATTCCCTATGATATAGGTATGGTTTTCTTACATATCACCTTCCGATATATTACATACTATTAGTGAGATTTTACTAGGTATGATTGTTGATGTAGAATTACAAATTCCTTGTTAAATTTGTGAGAAATCTTCACTAAGAATCCTTTAAACGCCATCTAGCCTCGTTCCTTGCATTGTCACTTGTCATCCTCTTAAGTTAGATTTCCAAATTTTCACCATATTGAGAATGTAAACTTCAAAATAATTCAAAAGTTGCTCATTTTTGGGCACTTCAATATAAGTATGTAGGCATTATAAGTGTATGTAACATCCTACTTTTGGTTATAATAATAAAATAAATTTCGTCTATTTTATAGTGGGTCGTTATCGGTTTAGATAAATAGAATATGAGTTGGGCTAGTGTTGGTTAAATGGATAAGAGTTATGGACTTGGGTTAAAAGGAAAGGAGGAAAGACCATGGGCTAAAGCCCATGACCCCAAAAATATATAAACCATAATCACTACTTAATTCCTCATTTACACATATTCCATACACCATCTAAAACACACACTTAAGATCTCTCTAGTTCTCTCTCTCTAAGCCGAAATCACCAAGGAAACCGATCCCGATCCAAGGTAATGATAGTATGATATTGTATGATGTTAAACCTGTTAGATCTAGTTGCGAAACGACGAGCCGACACCGTTAAACCGTTTAAATCACGAGATCCGGGTGGAATCGGGTATAAACCAAACCTATGATGAGCTTAGGGGTCACCCTAGCTCAGATCTGGATCAAACGGGACGAAAAACGGTGAAAAAACTCGTTTTTCCGGCGAATCCGCGGTTTTCCGGCGGCAGCGCCGGAAAGACGGCGCCGGAAAAGTTAATATGAGGTATGAATGTCAGGAAATGTTCTGACATTCCCTGACCTAACCCTAGTTCGCTAAGGAGTAACTAACGAATTAGAAGTAATTCGCTAGCTGATTCGTCTAAGGGAATATAACGAACTAGCTTCAGTTCGTTAAGGGAAAAGATAGCGAATTACCCTTGATTCGCTATAGTTAAAAGATAACGAGTTGGAAGGTCCAATTCGTTACATAGACTGGTTCGCTATGGACTGATTCATTAAGGGCCCAGTTCGTTAGAGGGTTCAATTCGTTACAAGAACCAGTTCGTCATGACAAGTCAATTCGTTAAGGATAAGTAACGAACTAGAAGTTTAACAGAATTGCTGAATGGTCCCTGGACTTAAAGAAGAATGATTTAATTACAAAGAAGCCCTTGAACTTTTAAGTAGCAAGTTAATTAACGATTCAAAATTTTAATGGAAAATGTGATAAGACAGTTAATAGAAATAAAATTTTTCCAAGCTGACCTGGCAGCTCGACCACAGCCAGGGGCTCTGCCCCTTGGACCCTGCTAGGGGCTGCCGCCCCTAGACCCTACTGCCAGGGGCGCTGCCCCTGGACCCCCGTCCGTTGAGGGTTATAATTGGACTAGAAATACGATATGGATAGTAATAGTAATTAATACGCGTAATTGTTATACAGTTAGTCGTGCACAGCTAAAGAGGGGAATAGCCGTAAACGGTGAACGCAAGTGAGTTTCTAGCCCCATTCCTTGTTATGTTTTCGGGGCTGTGTGCATACTCGATGTGATTTGTTAATACACTTATCCTAAGAGATAAGTGTATGCCTTATGTGAAAGGTAGGATTGACCGCTTGTCGGTACGTGAACGATCTTCGGATATTGCACGTATTGTCAAGTTAGGATTATGGTATAATGTTATGTATAATGTATGAATGATATGTACGCATGTTATGAATGAATGTAAGAGGTAGCCAGGTACAGAAGAAAGGGACTGAGCCCTAATAATACTCAAGGCAGAAAAGGGACTGGGCCCTAATAATACCCAAGGTAGAAAAGTGATCGAACCCTTTATAATCTCGAGGCAAAAAAGAGACTGAGCCCTAATAATACTCAAGGCAGAAAAAGGGACCGGACCCTAATAATATTCGAGGCAGAATAGGATAATGTAAAGTAGAATTTAGAATAAAGTATGAAGGTAAGAATATATACGATGCACGAAGTATGAGGATATAAAGCATGTGCGAAAGTATGAAGTAATGAACGTATTGTATGTTACCTGATTAAATAGAACTCACTCAGCGTAGCTGACTTTTAGTATGCACACAGGTGAGTAGAATGAGACAACTGGCTTGAGCGAGGGCACATGGCAGAAGAATAAGAGTCTGGCATCTGAAGACTTAAGACGTTTATGTTTAATGTTTTGATATTTTGAAAGACAAGAATGTTTATTTTAAGACAAGTTATGGATTTATATGTAATGTTTATGAAAGTTTCAATGTTCCGCGAATGTTTTAATTAACTCTGATGTTCAAAACTGTGTTTATGAGTAAATCAACGTCCAAAGTGGGGCACCGGCAACGGGGCCTTACAGTGTAGCAACATGGTGGAACTTAGACAAAAATGCAGGGGCTCAAAATTAGAAAACAAGTAAATTTATATTATACATTAAAAAATTCGGACCAAAGTACATAAATTTACCCTACTAAGCAAAACATTGGGGATGGGGGAGGGAGGCTCGGGTCCCTATATAAGCTTCGCTCGCGTGTAGGAATATACATGTAAATGCGTATAGTTATTAAGGCATTTGTTGTAGAGGCAAGATACAAAGTAAGGTTAAAAGAGGATTAGCATAGAGAGTAAGGTTACGAAGAACGACATAGAGAGGGTATGAACTCCAAAGAAATGCATATACTAAGTTTGGTATAGTATTGAAGGGATGCATACTTAGTTTAAGGTAAGGTACTTGGGTTGTGTGTCAAAGACATCGAAGCAAATATTTGACAATAATGATATTTTTGAACAATAGCAACGAGAGTAAACTAATGTGGTGTTTGTTTTTCATTAAAAGCACTTCCACATCTCTTTTGTCTGCGCCGTGCAGACCACGCGCAGACGTTGTGCTCTGTAGTGTGTTTGTTTTTTAGAAGACATTTCATTAAAAAATGTCTGCGCGTCCTCTTCTCCTAGAAGTCTTGCACATGTCACTTATGAACCTCTTCTCCTCTTCTTCTTTATTTTTTTCATTCATCAGAAACACAAGACCTTCTCCTTCTCCTCTCCAACCCTAACCTTCTCCTCCTCCACTCCTCCACCGCCGCCGGCCTCCACTCCTCCACCGCGCCGGCCTCTCTCTCTCTCTCTCTCTCTCTCCAACAACCGTCGGCCTCTCTCTCTGTCCAACGATCATGTAAGATATTAAAATGAAATTCTTATTTTGTTTTTTCATTTAGTCATACAATCAGAAGCTCACTAATTGAAATCGGTGCATTTATGGTGTGGATCGATGGTTGTCTGTGGTTGTGGAGCAAGAAACGGGTGTTCGAGCGGCCGAAAATGGGGGCTGGATGTGACGGATTTTGTGGTGGATGTGATGAATCTGCAACTTTCGGCAACCATACATCTTCCTTAAAGTAGTGGGGCATTAAATATATTATTAAGGGTTTTTGCAACCCAATGACAAGATCTGGTGAACGTTGATAAGAACTCCCCTCAAATTTGTTAGTTGATGAAGCACATGTAAAAGATAAACTTGATTTAAGATCTTTCAAGTTGGTTCTATTTTCCAGACGGGAGATCTTAAAAGAAACCGTGATAATTTTCTCATGTCAAGTGATTGGGATATGAAAATGGTAAATTTTATAACATGTTTATATATATATATATATATATATATATATATATGAGATCTAAATGATGAAATTAAGTTGTTTGTATAAACTGATTTGAATGTTTGTAGAAATTGATTAGTTTGCATAATAGTTCAATTGTTATTAGTGTAATTGTTATCAGCCTGCAGATGTTAAAAAATAAACAATCTTCTTTTTGCATACCGCAGAGGTTTGGTCCACCTCTTCTGTTGCAGATGCCTACAGATGTGGTCCGCAGACTGCATACATTTTACCTCTGAAAAAACAAACAGCATCTAAATGCCACGAAGATCTATCTAGATAGAGATACCATCTAATATGAAAGGATCTTTGTGCATGTTAGTTAACGGAGATGTTGCTCTATTAAGTGCATATGTCAAGTCTGCGTTAAAATGAATATCACAAGGTTGCCAATAAGCAATGATCACTTGGATAAAGAAAAACATGGACTGTTTGCATTCCTCATCTATATATTTATAGTTGTTTTGAGTTACACAAAATCTACTAATTAGGAAAATTGTGGAAAGCTACTCTAGTTTTAGACAAAAACTTTTGAGTATAATCGTAAGAAAATTGTAAGCGTTCGTGCATGGCTTTTCAACCGGCCTAGAGGCCAAAATTCGGCGTGTCTTTATATAATAACCGAATTATCTTTTTATACTATATATATTAACTGTTTCTTCTTGTTACATCTTACTAGAATATGCAATATTGTCCGCAAACGCTAAAACTCATCTTTCTCACATGTAGACCTAGTTAGCATGACACACATAAGTTTTTTACCCATTCATACTTTTACCCTCAACATAACAATACTTGCCCATCCCAGATGAAATCTACTTTTTAATATATATTTGCTTGAAATGTGAGAAGTAAAAAACAATAAAGAAAAAGCCGCACGTAGGATGGAGGCACAAGTGCACGGAGGCATTAACGTTGTACGTCCCGCATGCGAGTTGGGATGGGTTACAAGCAGTGGCGAAACATACTTAGGAAGTTAGGATTGGGGTTGCCCGGCCCTAGTTTTTGCGCAGTAGTGTAATTTTACACGTTTTCGCCCGAAATTTTTTATACGTAGTGTAAATTTAGTCGTTTTCAATTGAAAATTTAAGTTCGGCCCCCCTCGTTTGTGATATTTTTAATACACTTTGAGTCCCCCCACCCAGTATCTTAGTCCAAGCTTCGCCACTGGTTACAAATAGTGTGATGGAGGGAGTCTAATATGAAGTTAGCATAGAACATGAAAAAAAAAGTAGAGGACCAAATTTGGAAACTATTAACAAATCCAGGGACCATCTCTATAATTCACTCAAGAAAGAAATGGAATACCATAAATTCGTTGTTTCAGTTATTTAATCCTCTGTTTTAATCATATTCAATGAAGCTTACCCATATGATAAATGGGCTTATTTTTCAGGAAATAATCAAATGATGTGTATGCTACAGTATTGAAACACACATGCTTTTGTGTATAAGTTATGCATTTGTACAATGTCTCTTAAAATTTTGAAGTTTTGTGTATTCTAAAGTTTGTGAATCTTAAGTTTCTTTGTAAGTATTCGACATGTTGATACTATAATAAAAGCCATTTCCGCTGTTAATTGTGCTCTAGAAATGTATTGTGAATCAAAAGTCGTAGGACGCACACTGAGTGTTTGATGAAATGATATAGACAAATTTGTTGTCATGGTTATGCCAGTATAAGATTTTGCAAGACTCTTTCTAAATCGAGAGACTAAAGAACGAAAAAGAATAAGAGATTGTTGTTGTTCGCATTGCTCGATCCAATTAAGACCAACAAGAAAAAAATGAATATATATTATTTATATGCTTATAATATTAATTAATTGATACATGGCAGCTCTAGCAGGTCAAAAATAAAAATTAAAATAAAATACATGGTAGCTCTCTCTATAGAAGCATGATAAAAATATATAGCACAATAGAAGTATGGAATAGAAAAGCAAAAATAATAATTTATGCAAATAGAGTCATTTTAAGCATCTATTTAGCTTCTCTGCCTCTTCAAATCACTACCACAAAATACCAATGCCTTGCCCATGGTTTCCTCTACAATCATAAAAAACTTCTGTCTCCATTGCTTCTTGAACAACAAGATTCCAATAATACCCCAAAAACCTGTTGCAAATCCACACGTTATGTCAACATAAAACCATAATTTTTTTGGTTCATCAGCATCTTTGTATCTGTTCTTGCTAGGTGTGGCTGGTTGAATTTCATGATTGGAGCAATTATTTGGGAGAGGAGCACCGCAGAAGTGTTTGCAATTGATTTCCTGTTGGAATGTCTTTGTAATAATTTGTTGTGTGACAAATTCATATAGCTCAAATGTTCAAAGCTGCCATGCTAAGAGGGATCATCTTGGTTAATAAATTGGCTGTCTGATAAATCGAAAGAATTTAGCGCCTTCATGTTTTCCAATGCTACGTGCCTCCAAGTTTTATACCGAACTGGAACCAAACCTGAAAATGCCAAAAAGTGGGACCGGAAATGACTCGGTACAGTAAATTCGATATCGGTACCTGTGTGGCACCGGTTCGGTTTCAGTATTTTGTATCATTTGCTCGTCCCTAGTAAAAAGAATCTTTACAGGTTTGACTCCTTAGTTCCTATTATTATTTAAGATTCTCTAAAATTATAAATGGACTTTTTTTCCAAAAGCCCACAAACCGGCCAACTTGCACTTAATATCAGCCTATATGACCAACCCACATGCGAACTGCGTTGCAAGCGCGCAATGTGTAAAATCTTATTACTAAATAAACAATAAAATGCTTAAGAATCAAGAATCTAAAATTTTGATGATATTACTCAAAAACTAGGAAGAAATTTATATATAATTATACAAACTTGATTAATTTCATATACACTCATCCTAAAATATTAGTATATTCTTTCCATATTTTATTATTATTATTATTATTATTATTATTATTATTATACTGTTGAACTTTGATTTTCTTTGTATTGCTTATACATATGTATTTTAGAGTTGAGGGTCTCTCTAAAAGCCACTTCTTTATCCCTTTGGATAGAGGTACGGTGTGCTTATATCCCACCCTCCCCAGACCCTACTTATAGCTTTGTTGTTGGTGAGACTTCACTGAGTATGATTGATTGATTGATTGACTCGTCCTAAAATAAAAATTACGTATATCATTTTCATAATATATAATGTGTAGTGTGACTATTTTAACAGGAAGTTAGAAAACCAATTACCTAAAGAACTAAATTTAGAATATGTGATAATAAATTCAGAGACGATTATATAAATCACTCAAGCAAGAAACTGGTTATCCGCTGCCTACTCTGCTTCGATCAGTAATTGGAACTAAAGCTATGCACACTGTACTTTTCCCCTTTAGTAAATGCCACACCCTTTGTTCATGATCAAGAAATGTAGCCTTCTTGCTGTGAACATAGCTAATGGGAAAGCGGAAAGTGGGGGGGGGGTGAAACTCCTTTTCACCCCCGCTTATTCTTTCACTCGGTGAAACTCCTTTTCAAAGCTGCTTATTCTTTCACTCTCTGTTCGTTGTTCTTCATTTGACACCTACACCAGTTAACAGAGGATGCATATGGTAACAATGGCATCTCACACAAAAGACACATTTTAATAGTTAATTAATATAATACCTGGAGTGGTAACCAACATCTAGAAAGCATATTAGTTAGTCTATGCATTAGTAAATATCATGTTATAATCAATTTTTCAATAAATATTGTTTTCCTTTTACTGATTTATACATTGACTGAATGCAGCATAGATTCTAGATGGTGCAAGAGCAAAGACAACATCACACAAGAGCTGCGATGCGTTGTTTGGTTCTTAAGTCGAACAAAGAATAAAGTCGTTTTGGTTATGTGGCATCGTGGTTATGGGTATTGAACAAGGGTAATTTGATATGAAAAAGGGGAGACATGTAATTATTTTGTTGGCTCGAGGAAATATGTAACTTAATAGTGTTAAGAAGGGGAAACATGTAAAAATCCCTATTATAAATCCCTAGTTTTCGGTTTTGTGATTCGGTGTTTAATCATCTTGATCACACCCATATATAACTTATCCACTGTGTAGCAAAGGTAATTGCTTTCCTTATCGATCTGTTGCATTATTATTCATTGGAAGCTGTCATTAAGTTTTGTGTTATTAAATGTGGTTACTTATCTCAGGGTGACATAATTTAAGTTATGCTCATATTAAGAAGCTTGATGCTCGCTAGTGTTCGATGAAATGCTTGACAGGCGACTTCATCCTTTTATTATTGTATTTACTTAGGTAACTTTCTTTAGGTCTGTATGGAGGCACCTTAAACTTGAAACGATGTTATCCACTTTGATAAACGGACTACAAAAATTAACACACAATGGTAAGAAATGATATTTATTATTTGGTGTAGTTCACATTGTGAATCATTTGTATAAAAGTGATAATTTATGCATTGATACTTATGCCATACAAAACACACATTGATAATACAAACCTAAAGCAGTAGAAGTGTGGAAAAGGTAAAATTATTTACCAGATAGTAATATGAACTGATGCAGAGAAGCTAAATACATACACATGATACAAGCAAAATAATAACCACAACAAATACATGACTCATAAGAATTTATTCGGCTTCTTTGCCCCTTTTAATCTTTGAAACTCTCACTGCAACGGCCACATGTACCTTGTCCATGGTTACCTCTACCATTATAAAAAGCTTGTGCCTCCATTGCTTCTTGAACAACAAGACTCCAATAATACCCCAAAACCCAGTTGCAAATCCACACGCTATGTCCAAGTAAAACCATAAATTCTTTGGCTCATTAGATTCTTTGTAATTGTTCTTGCTTGTATTTGGTGGAGTTTCATGATTGGAGCAATCATTTGGCAGAGGTGCACCACATAGATCTCTGTTACCAGCATATATTGATGGGTCGGTAAGTGTTTGTAGTTGATTTCCAATTGGAATCTGTCCTGAAAAGTTGTTCTGTGACAAATTCAGGCAACTTAAAAAGTTCAAAGTTGCCATGCTTGAAGGGGTCATCCCGGTAAATTGGTTGTCTGAGAAATCGAGAGAATTTAATGCCTTCATGTTCCCAATGCTATTGGGTATACTCCCATTGAGGTGATTGTGAGACAAATTGAGACCTATCAACAAGACAAGTCTAGTTATTTCTGAAGGGATTTGTCCTATAAGTTTGTTGCTTGAAAGATCCATATTAAAAACTAAACCCAAAGTTGTTGTATATTCAAGTTGGATTCCTTTCATGATCTGTGCTAACACAACTTCGTCATAACTATACCCTTCACTATAAATACTATGCTCTCTTACCTCAATCATCCCATTCAACTCTCCAAAACAATGAGGGATGGATCCTGTTAAATTGTTGTGGGCGACATCCAAAATTTGAAGATATGAACATTTGCACAAAGATTGAGGAATTCTTCCTGTGAAGTTGTTTCTATGCAACCTGAAGGCGGTCAAAGATGTAAGATTTTCTCCAATCCATTTTGGTATGTTTCCAAAGAATTCATTATTGCCCAAATCCAAAACCTTTAAGGTTATCATATTCCCTAATTCTCGAGGAAGCTTGCCAATAAATTTATTGTCATTTAGTTTTAACCATTCCAATGATGACATATTTCCTAAGGAAAATGGAAGGACTCCTGACAGCCTATTTGAACTAAGTATAAGTGCCTTCATGCCTGGTAGATTCTCTACACAGTCAGGAATATTTCCAGATAACCTATTTCTGGAAATATCAAGAAGTACCAAGCGTGTTCTTCTACATAGTGACCTTGGAATTGACCCGTTGAAAAGGTTATCTTGTAGAAGCAAAAAATCGCTCACACGTTCAAACTCATTAATAAGATTTCTAAACGGAAGGTTTTCCAAAGATCCACCGAGTTTGTTTTGAGAGAGATCTATGTAAGAAATGATAGGCATCTCCCGCAACCATGTTGGTAGAAGTCCATGTATGCTAGAATTAGATAGCACCAACTCCTCAAGCTTCCTTTGAGTTTTCAACCATTGTGGAAATCCACCTATAATCTTGCAAGAACTAAGTTGAACAAGTCTCAACTGGAATGGAGGTATCCACTCATGTGAGATATTGAAACTCAACTTATGATTATAAGTTGTAATCAAGTACTTCAACATTGAGAGGTTAGCAAAATGGGCTTCCAAAACCACTCATTCTAAAGAATTGTTAGACACATCTAAAACAACTAATTTGGAGAGTTGCCTCATTGAAACTGGAATCGGTCCAGTTAACTGGTTTGATTGCAGACGCAGTTCTGTTAAATCTGTTAATCTTCCCAATGATTTTGGGATAAAACCACAAAGTTGATTCCAAGAAAGGTCAAGTTGGGTGAGTTTTCCAAGGAATGTCGGAATGGTACCTGTTAAACCATTATCAAATAGATTTAACTCTTCTAGTGATCTTAATCTCACTAAAGCTTTAGGTATTAAACCTGTCAAAAGGTTTGACATGAGATCTAGGACTCTTAAATTGGTTAGTCTTCCAATAGATTGAGGAATTGAACCATTTAAATCATTACGGTCCAACTTCAACACCTCTAAAGCATATTGGGAACATTCAGACATGTTGTTTGTTGATGGGCCTATCATTTCTTCTCTAAAATAATTACCTGACATTCTCAATTCCTTAAGATGACATTGTCTCCACATTCCAACAAGCTCGGCGTGCTTAAAGTTATTAAAAGAAACATCGAGCTTTAGAAGGTTAGGCATAATAGGAATCGATGAATTCGAAGTGTTTCCATAAAGGTCAAGGACTCTTAGTGAAGTCATGTTCATTAATTCATACGGAAATCTACCATCAATATAATTCCGACCAAGACCAAGATATTGAATGTTAGAGTGGGCACTGAAATTAAAATACGCTGGTGAAACATAGGTACGGTAAAGATCTAGATATTGTATGCTAGAAGGGATCATGTTTAGCAAGTTTATAGAGTTCCATGCAGCACTAAGATTATAGGATGAAAGATCAAGGAATGTTAAGGATGTCATGTTATGAAAAAAGTACGGGAGTTGACCTTCAAAATTGTTGTAGCTAAGGTCAAGATGTTCGATGTTGGAAAGTATTTTACTTGAATTAAGTGGGAGACCAAGATCATCATTATAAATTCCACAATCGCTTAAACTTAAGTATGTTAATGATAGAAGCATGTACATTACCATATCAACATTTTTTGCTGGAAACAAATCCACATCAGTAAGATCAAGAACCTTTAAATTGGAGAGATTTCCAAGGTGACGGGGAATAATACCACCCAAACCCGTATAAGAGAGATTGAGGTAACTTAACTTTTTAAAAGATCCAATGAATTCAGGAATCTGGCTTTGTAGAAAATCATTCCCACTCAAATCCAGATGTTTCAGATGCCTCAACTCAGCCAAATAAGAGTTCACCTTATCACCTACTAAGTAGTAATCTTCTGGGCGATAGTTGTCATAATAGTCATCTCCCCTATAATTTCCGTTGAGATGAAGGCTGATAACACTTCCTGTGGCACCATCACAACGTACTCCTTTCCATGATCAACAATCAACGCCAACCCATGATGATAGCATTTTGCAGTCATCTTTGTCACTGTTTTTGAACCTGAGTAGTGCTAGCCTCTCTCGCTCATGGCAGCGCACGGTTGAATTTTGAACACCCATACAAGTATATTTGGTTGCAACCAAAAGAACACTAAAGTAAATGAGATGAAGCCCCAAAACCCATTGTTTTCCATCATTTATTTTTAGCAAAGTGAGACGAGATACAAGTTTCTATGATAACCAAACTACATGAATTAATAATTGCATAAAGCTGGAAGACTTTGCAAGTCGTTGCGGATGATCAGTGCACAAATTGCATCCACAAATTGCTTTCTTCTATCCTAGCCGCACCATATAATTCTTTACTTCCCAATGGATAAACTTCAAACCATTTTATGACGTGTATATCCAAGGATTTATTATCAAATTAAACAGTTAAAAAGTATTAGAAACTTGAAGACAATAGTTTTTGAGATTAGAATATTTTTTAGAACAACGACTTTCTATTATGTAGTCTACCGTACTTTTAAAATTTGGAGAGCCTATTGACCCACTCCAACCAGACTATGGCTTTAGAGTTTGACTTGAGCGTTCATTCGGGAAACCATACCGCTGGCTACCACTTAAAAGTCGTTGTATCACAAGAGCATAACTCTCATGCGTAACACACGGTGGATGAAAACCCGGGAGGACTCGGGATTCGAACGGATAATCTCGCGAGGCCTAGCTCAAATCCTCTACTGCCATAATCCACCAAAAGTGACACAATTAAGTGGGGATCAAACTTGGATCTCCACCGGAGAACCTAAGCCTCCTATCACTAGGCCACAAGTAAAGATTGTTTTTGAAATTATAATAACATTTTATTTTAAATATTTTGGGTTGTTATTAATTTATCTTACACGCTTTAGTCTTAACGTATTATCAGTAGGTTTCTTTTGGAGGTAGAAGATGCAGGTATTATATTTGATACTTGATAGTTCACATATTATTATTTGGTTTAGTTATAAAACTATGGTATTGACCCGTGTATGAAACAAATGGAAATATAGAAATCGTCTGACAAACACATATAATTTTAATTTTTAAATGACAAGATAATTTGTAGTATATTATATTTTTTGGGACAACATGATATTTATTACGTGCGTAACTTAAATACACAAATAAATATAATGTAAAATCATAAAAACATAAAAAACCTATAAAAACATATATATATTTCACAAATAAATGTTATACTTCTTCAAACACATAATATTGAATTTAAGGACTTAAAATAAGAAATTATATTGTCAAAAAGATAACTGAAACTTATCATGTCAGTCGTCTTTACAAAGCATCATGCCGAAAAATATGCACATGTTATATAAAATTTATTATGTAATTGGATTTAGGCGAATTGACTAAGTATTTATAATGAACCATAAGATGTTGTCGATTGTACTGAGGAAAGTAAACTAATGCGGTGTTAATATCTGTAGAAAATAATATATTTTTAAAATTTCATAACTTCAATAGGAATATCTAAACAATAAATTTTAAAATTTTAATAGTTATTTTTTCATCACATTCACTTAAAATCTTACTATACTATTAAAGCATACAAGAGCTTCCACATGTTATCATTATAGGGTGTCTACCTAGATGCCATGTCACATATTGTCTTTCCTGTTAATACCAAATCACCATATTCATATTATATAAAGCTCAACCTTACAAACCCTAATAAGCATTTTTTTTTTCTCTCTCTCTTGCAGATTACCCATCTCTGCCGAAGGCTTGTTTGATATTTCTGGTAATGGTCGATTCTTATATATCTTATCTTATTATACTAATAACGCAACACACTTTTTCCACATGTCAGTTAACTAGGTTATCCACATAAGATGCCAAATATACAATTTCTATAAATAAATTATCCACATAATAAACAATTTAATTTTAAACATTAACTTCTAAGTTGAAAAATATTTCTAATTAAATAAATGGTTATACTCATCATTTACTAAGAATTAAAGGTAATTAATTGTCTTAATTGTTATTTTTTAAAAGTTTGAGACTTTGTTATTTTATTTTATTTTTTGGATTTTGGGAGATTATTTATGAACGTTTGGACTAGATATATGAATGTTTGGATTAAAATGGTGGTTTAAGTCACGAAGATTGGATTTTATTGTTACTTTATTAAACGTTCTAATCAAAATTATAATTGTTATATTTGTATCATTCTTTATGTTGTGTACTTATATGTTTTATAATTCCAATAAAAATTGTTTTTATAACACACAACTTATGTTACAACATCTACATGTTTACGCTTCATAGTTTACAATATATGACTTCAGTAGATGATGGAGTTTCAATCAATATGTCTTTTTTTTTGTTTCATGGTATAAGTTAGAAATATGTGGTATAAGTTAGAAATATGTTTTAAATTGTTATGTGTATCTGTTTATCTTGTATGTTGGACTCTTTTAATTAAAACAACAATGTGATATTATATACCTATTCTAATAAAGTAAAATAATTGTGACATGTGTCTGGTTAAACATCACAACTTTTTTTCCTTCCAAAACTAATATCTTAATTAACTCTAATACGTTGTAGCATCCCGTTTTCTCATTTCGGTTAATAAAATAAAATATGAGTTATTAAGAGTCGGGTTAGTGTTGGGTTAAATATATATGGTAATGGACTTGGATTAAAAAGGAAGGAAGAAAAGACCATGGGCTTAAGCCCATGACCCATAGTATAAATACCACACATATCCATTTGTTTATTCATTCTCATTCATTTCATACACCACCCAAAACACACACTTAAGCTCTCTCTCATATTTCTCTCCTTCCCTAACCGAAACCAAGAAGAAGAACCGATCCCGATCCGAGGTAATGATGTTATAATCATATATGAATCCAAACCCGCTAGATCTAGTCGTGAAACGACGAGCCAACACCCTAAACCGTTAAAGTCACGAGGTCCGGATGGAATCGGGTATAAACCGATCAAAAGATGAGCTTAGGGGTCACCCTAGCTCAGATGTGGATCGAACAAGACGAAAAACGGTGTGAAAATACGTTTTTTCGGCCATCGCTCGGTTTTCCGGCACGGCGGCGCCGGAAAGGCGGCGCGAGCATTTAAGGGTGTTAGAGAATGTTTCTGACATTCTCTGACCTAACCCTAATTTGCTAACTGAGGAATAACGAATTGACAGAAATTCGTTATGTCCATTCGTTAAGGAAGAATAACGAATTAACAACAATTCATTAGGTCAATTCATTAATAAAGAATAACTAATGTATATAAAAATATACATCTTTTTAGCATCAAATAATCTCTAAAAACTGCAACTTCTATCGTATAATATAGTTAAAATAACTACTTATCATGTTAAAATGTAATTTCAGGTGAATCCAAGCCTCAAACGAAGAAACAAATGAAAAAACAAAGAAAAACCAAAGAAAACAGCAAAACATGGGGCTGTGCTTTCAGGAAACATGGGGTTGTGCTTTTGGAAACACGGGGCTGTGCTTTTGGGAAACACGGGCTGTGCTTTTGGAAGCACGGGGCCGTGCTTCTGGTCACTTTTCAGAAAAGACAAAAAAATCTACAAGAAAAGACAAAATAATGAACAGCTGGACACAGGGCCGTGCTTTTGGAAGCACGGGGCCGTGCATACCTCTCAGAAACGACAAAAATAAATAGCACATGTCACTAAAAAGCACGGGGGCGTGCCTCAGGAAGCACGGGGCCGTTCTTACCTTTCAGAAATGACAAAAAGAATTAGCACATGTCACTAAAAAGCATGGGTGAATGCCTCAGGAAGCACGGGGCCGTGCCTACCTTCGATAAACGACAAAATAAATCTGACACATGTCATAAAAATGCCCGGGGGCGTGCCCACTAAGCACGGGGCCGTGCTTCACACTCCAGATTGCCTATAAATAGAGGCTCTTGTGCCATTTGAAGAGTGTGCCTTGAAAAGATTTCTATCCGGTTTTCTCTTATAAAAACACACACTAACACTCACATAGAAGATTTAGTGAAGAGTTTGAAGGCTTGGAGGTCATCACCATCAACCATTATCATCATCATCCATCATCATCATCATTAAGAAGGAAGCTTCATCTACATTTGGTTACATTGTTCCAAGTTTAATCATGTATTTGTTATTATCATCCATCTTAATGTTTATCATCATGCTCATTATGAGCTAAGCTTTGTTTTACTTGATAATTATATAAAACATGTGGTTTAGTTTGGTAAAGTACATGGTTATCTTACAATTATCTTTTGATGAGAAATGTTTCACCATCTTAAAATACTAATTCAAAGTTGGTGATTGTCAATTATATTGGCAATCATTCATGATCGATTCATGTTCTTGAAAGATAGAAACACTTTGATATATTATCAAAACATGGATCCTTATATTGTACTTAGAAATGATGAGATATAAGTTATGATGTATTTCTCTAAACCTTGGTAATCCGAAAATGGCTTTGCTTAGGATATCAAATTAGTTAAAGAAGTCATATGTTAATGGAATGTGTAATTATAACCTACATAAATCAACCAAGGGTAGGTTGTGTGAGTTAACTACAACCACCTGAAGTTGTTAGAATTGGTATTTGAGAAATCGAAATTAATTCTAATCATTCTACTTTACCAACTGCTTGTCTACTTAAATTGACATTCTCGGGGTAGCATGCTATTAAGCATAGGATGGACTTGAAAATATGCATGTTATTATTCATTATGTCATAGAATGTGTTCACTCTAAAATGAGGATCATAATTCTATCATATATTATTAGGACAAGTCTATCACATGTTTAACTATTAATCATCAAGGAACAATGGAGTGGATTCTAGATATTAGATGGTAACCTTCGCATAATTGAATAACTCGTTTAGAATCTCTTGTCTTGGTCACCTATATATTATATATAAGTATTTATATTTTATAAAAAGTTCAAAAATTAATCCCAAAATGATTAAAACCTCCGATTAAAGAAAAACAACGATTTATTATTAGAAATATTTATGTCCACGGATCGATACTTGGTTCTTACCAATACTATTCTACATATACGATAGGTACACTTGCCTATTTTGTGTGTGTTTAGTCTTTGTAGAAATCACTTTTATAAATTTAAAACACGATCTTGTGCAAAAGCAAATCATCCCATCCTTTTATATTTTACGCCACACGCGTAGCACACATCAATAACGAACTAGCTTCATTCGTTAAGCAATTCATTATGATCAGTTCATTATATAGGCCAATTCGCTATAAGGGTTAGTTCGTTATAAAGGCTAATTCTTTATGAAAGAACGCATTCGTTAGAAGGAAACGAATGAGCCCCATTCCTTAAGGAACTTATAACGAATTAGAGAAACTGGATAACGAATTAAACTTTGAAAGAATGACAGAAAGGTCTCTGGACTTAGGAAATAATGATTTAATTACATAATAGCCCTTGGACTTTAGTAACTAATTAAATATACCTTAAAGGATTAATGGGTTAACAATAAAATAATAAATTAGAATTCTAATGAAAAATGTGTTAAGACAGTTAATGAAAATAAAATTTTTCCAAGCTGACATGGCAGCTAGACCCCAGCCAGGTTCTGCCCCTTGGACCTGCTTGGGGCTACCGCCCCTAGAACCCTGCTGCCGGGGGCAACGCCGCTTCCCCCGGACCCTGTTCATTGAGGGTTATAATTAGACTAGCAATGCGATATGGGTAGTGATAGTTAATTTATACGTGTAATTGTTATACAGTTAGTCATGCACAACTAAAGAAAGTAATAACCACTAACGATGAACGTAATAGAACGCAAATGAGTTTCTAGCCCCATTTCCTTGTTATGTTTTCGGGGCTGTGTGCATACTTAATGTGAATGTTAATACACTTAACTTAAGTGGTAAGTGTATGCTATATATGATATATGTGATAGAATGTATGAATGTAATAAACGAATGCCTGTCGGTATGTGAACGATCTTCGGATATTGCACGTATCGTCAAGGAGTATGGTTGTTAAATGAATGATGTGAAGAACGCCTAGAGTATTCATATGCTACGATGTAATTATCGTATATGTGAGGTATGTGTAAGCAGTTACATAAATGGTACGTGAGATTTACGTCCGGCATAGTAAGTTAGGATGGCAAATCCCTCTAAACTACTATTGGACCTAGACTCGATATGTGATAGCGTAAATAAGGAATGTGAACCTTATTAGCGTTCCATATACGGATATTATATAATTGAGTATGTGTTCCTTCTATGGACAATATATATTGTTCCTTCCATGGATCAGGTATAGAGCTCCTTCTATGGATAATATGTAGTGGTCCTTCAATGGAAAGTATATATGGTCCTTCTATGGGTAACGTTTAAGGATCCTTCTATGGATAATATCTAGGTATCCTTCTATGGATAGTTTATATAGATCCTTCTATGGATGATACAAGGTGTTACTTCTATGGATAATATAAATTGTTCTTCTAATAGATATTATGCAATGGTCCTCTTACGGATAATTATAAAGTGTCAGAAATGAAGTTCGGTTTAAGTATGAATATGTATCTTCGGATACGTATACGTGAATGTGTGAGAATGTATTGTATGTTTCCTGATTAACTAGAACTCACTCAGCGTAGCTAACTTTTAGTACGCACGCAGGTAAATATGTTTAATGAGCTAGCATTAGGATGACACATGGCATGGATTGAACGTCTGGCATCTGAAGATAGAAGAAAATGACGTTTTTAATATGATGTTTTATGTTACGTTTTAAAAACAAGTTTGAATGTTTTTGTAACGAATGATTGAAGTTAACGTTTTCGCAAAAGGTTTTAATTAACTATGATTTGTAGAACTGTGTTTATGAGTAAATCCAACATCAAAGTAGGGCACCGGGACCGGGGCCTTGCATACATGTCTATATTCACTTTTCTTTAATATTTTATGTATATTATATTTAGGGAAATTAATTTTAAATAATCCCAACTATGCCCTATTGGTAAATATCAGTCCCAACTTTACACTTGCCTGGTGGCGGTCCCAACTATTGGTGCATTTGTTTTTAACGGGCCGCGACTAACGGATGACTAACTCCGTTAGTCTACGCTTACGTGGCACGTCTTGTTGTCAAACACTTGATTGCGTGGCAGCTTAGTTGGCACATTCTCTTCATTTTCTATTTTTAATTTTATTACCCCCCTCCCTCTCTCTCTCATATGCCATTAACCATATTTCTTCATAGAATCCGGCCACCACCACTGGCTACAACCACTATTGTCGTTAATATTTCATCACCATGTCCTCACGATGAAGTTTCATTTCCATTTTAGATCTAGGTTTCCGATGGTGGAGATTTTCATTAGAACCCTAGAAACAGCCAACAATCAGAACCCAAAATTCGTGTTAGTTGATTATAGTTTGCAATTAAAATCTTAGGGCTTTTATTCGGTTGATAAAAACGAGTTAAATGATATATTTATTACCTCAAATGGTGTTCGAATTGGTGGTGATTCGTTTATTCGCCGTAAAAACGTGGATACGGGTAGGGATATTAGGTAGGTGGGAGGGAGGGGCCGGAACATCTGCAAAACATGTTAAAAGAAGTGTCTGAATGGGGACGGCCGGAGGGGGGGGTTTCTAACCGTGATAAACCAGTGCTCGATTCCACCGGGTCGGATAGAGGTTAGGGCAGTGGATTGTTGGAGAAGGTGTTGGTGGCTTGCCGGGGAAATGAGGGGTGGTGGTGATGGCTTGCCGGGGAAATGAGGGGTGGTGGTGGTGGCTTGCTGGGAAATGAGGGGTGGTGGTGGTGGCTCGCCGGAAAAATGAGTGGTGATGGTGGTGGTATTGGACTAAGAGAAAAGGGTGAGATGGGGAGTATAAATGTATAATAATAATAATAATAATAATAATAATAATACACAATCAGCCGCCACATCGCGCTCCACATAATCAAGTTTTTGCCAACTGGGATACGTCAGACAAAGACTAACGGAGTTAACATCCGTTAGTCGCGGCTTGTTAAAAACAAATGCCCCTTTAGTTGGGACCGCCACCAGACAAGTATAAAGTTGGTACTGATATTTACCAATAGGGCATAGTTGGGATTATTTAAAACCAATTTTCCTTATATTTATAATCTTATAAAAATAAATATTAACATATTATTTTACTATATATTCCAAATACTTGGTGAAATCCAAAAATTAACAACAAATCATGTTTGTTTAAGATTGAAAAAAATATTTAATTTCAAATTTTATCATTAACATATTTTACTATGTATATTGTTGAAGATTATAAAGAAAACAAAACTCGAACATGCTTTCATTTTACAAAGTAATTTTTTAAATTATTAAATCATAAATCTATGCTTAAAAGTTGATCCATTTTTTTAAAAACCAATCCATTTATCTATTAGGCTATGTATAGTGGGCAATAAAAATGGGTGACAGGGGGGGGGGGTTGAGAACGCCGCTCCCTGGGCGACAAGGGTAGGGGCGACAATGTGGGTTTTGGGTTTAATAGTTTTATATTAGTATGTGTGTGGGTGATACACACACACACACACACCACACACACATACTAGTTTGAGGCTCGTGTACTACACGTGTAGTTCTTAAAAATACAATATTTTATAAATAATTAGAATATAAGAAGCAATAAACCCGTTAACATTATTAATACAATCATTGTACAATAGTCTTTAAAACAATTTTAAAGTAAAAGATAATTATAAATATCAAATGTTTAAAAATATAGATTGAAAGTATTAAATTAAGAAATTTTGAAGCATAAATTTTAAGAATGATAACTATTATTTTACTATTATAATTTTGTTAAAAATTGTGAGGTTTAATGTAAGAATGACAAGTGGCAAAACTTATAGCCTTTTATTAGAGAGTATAGATATTGGGCTACAATACTGTTACACCCCTAAAACAAAAACCTCACATTTGCTGACCGGACGCCACATGGTACAAATCGCCCATTTTGTAGCCCCTCCACTACACATTGTCTTATTATTATTATTATTATTATAAATTGTCATAGAAATTTATAAATTATAAATATATGCTTTAAATCTATCAATTTATTTTTCGGTTAATTTAGTAAATATATAGCAATCACTTTCATATATAACAAAGTTTATCATATTTAATTTCTTGGTATTCTTTATCAAGGATTGTTTCGGGTTTCATGAAACTTAAATTTAGTTTTTACAGTCAAAAATTGGTAAATAGATTGTTTGTTACAAGTTAACTACATTTGGGTCAATTTGTTATGGGTCAAAAATGAGAAATCTAATTATTTTTAAAAGTTTGAGAATGTAAATAGATTTATCGTCAAATTTGTTACGGATTCAAAGTGTTTACTTGAAATGTCAAACATATGAAAGTAAGAATTTTAAACATGATTTGGGATTCTAATTTATTTTCCAAGGACATTTTTGAAAAAATAATCAAAAGGTTCGGGATTTGGTAAATTGGTTATTTTTCCCTCGACTATTAAAATTTAAAAATAGATAGTGAACATTTACGATATGCCACCTAAGCCTATCAATGCTTCTAACTTGTATCAAATTTGAAACATTTGTGTCAGCATTAACTTTTCCTTCAATGGTGATCAGAGCGTTGTATGGGAAGCATGCCATGCAAAACTATGCTCAAATGAAGCAAAATATTCACAAAATTTGATGGGTTAACATGTTATTTTTGTGTTGTCAAACTTATCAAAATATTTTAATGGTTTAGCTAAGAAAACATAATTCTTAAAGAACATTCCTCGTTATAATTTAATGTTCTCATTTCCTTTGATGGGTTGTAAATTGATAAATACATCAATAAAGGTAACGTTCCTTCACTATTTAGGCTGAGTGGTCACAACTACTATTGTATGACTATTGTATGAGAAGTCTTCTTCGTGAATTCTTCAAGTATACGTATATGAAACCGACAATGAAAGTTTCAATAAAAGGAGCGTTCCCGGGTACGTTTTTGCACGTGCATTTTTTATTAAGTTCATTTAAAAAAAATCATTTTGTGATATAAATAAAATCAATTTATATACACATAGTATAGATACAAGCATAGATGTAATACATTTTTTCATATACGCTATGTAATTATTTTCTTTACTTATAGTTTTATAATTTGGATAGTCTCGTGTGATGCACGGGCTCTAAAACTAGTTATTTATTATTGTCATTGTCATTTTATTTTCTTTGTCGTTTGTTGTTTGTATTGTTTTTAATTGTAATGTGATTTTTGTATAATATATTTATGTTCGATATCATAATCCAAGATTCAATGTACATACCGATCGTCTCTTCCGTATTTCCGGTAATGGTTGATTTTCATAAATCATTCATTAACATGTCCTTGTCATTTCATTTTTTTTGCCGTTTGTTGTTTCTATTGTCTTAATTGTAATACGATTTTCGTATAATATATTTAGGTTTTACATCAAAATCCAAGATTCCATTACATCCATTGGTAATTCTTAATAAACCAAAATATACGCTTTTATTTTTTAATTTAGCCGGAATAATATATTGTGTAAGATTGATTAATTTTTAACCATTTCAGCTTATGGCGGCCCAACTTGGTAGCATAGCTAATTTCCTGGAAGGGTTGATTATATGCTGCACCTTAGAATAGCTTTGTTTTTGTTCTAATATGGATGTTAAGTTACAATTACTTATGTATTTATTTATGTTACACAATATATGTAATTTAAATCATTTTTTTATGATCAATATTTATATTGAATGCTAGCTATATTGAATGTGTGAACTAACAACTTTTTTGTTAAGCTGTGGTTTGAATATGTTGATATTTGTTATGAATGTTATGGTTCTTATTATTTGTAATTAATTTTATTTGCTAATCCTTTTTTTTTATAATTTTTGTTTTATTTATTTTTTTCACTTTCTTATTAGTTGTTTGTATTAAGTGAAGTTCATCGGGTGTTTTAAATATTCATATTATCTATATATTATTTTCTATTAATATTAAATGTATTTTTTTTAATATAATCGTCTATTAAGCATTAGTTTTTATTTGGCTTTTTTCTTCATATGGTAACCAATATTTGTAACATTAATTAGTAGTTTGTCTGTTACGGGCTTGGTTACGATTTTCTAATATTTTGCAAAATCTCATGTGTGGTAGTGTTTTTTTCGTTAATTTAGTAAAAACAATGTGTGAAAGTGTTTTTTCATTCGTTTTATTTAGTAAAAACTAAAAACCATGCGTGAAAGTGTTTTTTGTTTTGTTTTATTTAGTAAAAATTGAGATAAACAAACTAGTAAGCTTATACTAACCAAACGCAATCATTAGTAAATAAGTAATACCGAGGATCGTCGATTTTTTATATCCTGATATATATTTCAAGGATAAACTATCCATAAGACAGTCAAGGATAAAGGATCCTCAGTGTAAAATTCATGGCCTAACATGAGGTTATGAAGAAAATAAATATTGAGGATGTAAACGAGTTGAACCAAGCTTTTGCCTCATTGTTTTTTATAATAATTTGTCAAACTTGAGTTTGGCTTAGATTAGGCACGTTTATTATCTATTAAATATTTATTTATTTTATTCTTATACATATATTATTAAAATTTTATGTGAAGCTCGAGCTAAGTTTATGAATAAAATTAGGCTCGAGCACACTTGAGTTTGTCTCGTTTCAAACTTTTAGCAATTCGATCTAGAGTGGTTCAAATACAACTTAGCTTATTCATACACCAAGTCACCAATATGTTGTATTAATAGTTAACTGAGATTTACAAAAACTTGGGTTTAAACACTTTTAAAATAATGTTAAGTATAGATGCGACCTAGAAGAAGACGAGTAGTATGTTGCAAATTTTCTACAACATTCTTAGTTTCTTACACATGAATCACAACACAATATTACACTAAAATATCAAACGCAAAAATTAATAATAATAATAATAATAATAATAATAATAATAATAATAATAATAATAATAATAATAATAATTCCAAACCCCAGAGGCCATTACATTTGAGTTAACTACAAATCCTCTATTTGTTTTGTAAAAATTACACTTGAGAGTTGAAGGCCATTACATCTATTTAATGACTCATTATTCTCCCCTTAAGTGGGCTCCATACCTTATTACCTAACATGAAAAAAAATATTTTTAGTCATGTCATCCTCTTTCTAGAGGTTCTTAAACCAATCCGCACCTTACATTTGTGGCTTCTAGCTACCACACCTAGCTAAATGTCAAACTTTGGTCTCATTTTCATAATGTAACCTTCATCAACCCAATGATATGAAAATTAAGAGGGCTATATAATTGATTGTTGAGTGTGGGTGATATATCAAAGACAAATGGCTGGGATAGATTTGTGGGGTTTTTGATTTTTGAATTACATAATCTTATCACAATGAAAACTTAAGCCTCAATTTCCATGCCGGACCATGTTTTCACTTATTGATTACCAGTCTCGTTTATCTTCCAATAGCCTACGTTTTCTAAATTGGCCACAAGAACCTACTAGAATATATATAAATAGGGAAGCTATTAGTGGTTTATCGCTATTAGAAAAGAAGTATCATTGACGGAAAATTACAGACACATATTATTCGTCAGTAATTACCGAAAGATCTCTAATAGAAAGCAAACGCCTTTTAAAAAATAAAAATGTGAATTAAACGGACATGCTCTTATCCAGACCATTGTGCCCAAATCACGTTGTTAATATTTAAGTAAGAATTTTCTAATGACTCAATATCTTTCACTTGAACAAAACATAATAATGCGTGATTTAGTTATTGTGTCACTATAGCAATGCATTATTGTTGTTGCACAACACTTTTTCCATTAATATTCCCTCACTTTATTGCCTGGGTGGCTTATTTTAGTACGATGAGAATCAACATGTGACTCCCATACCATTGTAACCCAAACAAAATTCGGTTAGACAACATCCTCTGCTCATAGTTCACTCCTCACCATCCGGAGTGTTGGAAGTAGAGACATGTAGCACCTTTTATACAAGGGCTATACTGCGTCAAATTTAAGTATACATGTGTAGCAGTTATACTTATGATTCGCAAGAGAAGCAAAAGAGTGGTGGTCGTAATCCTGTAAAAGTGGAAGTGATAAGAACAAGAAGTGAAAGTAATTCTTAAGAAAAAATGTTTTTATTGAATTTATGAACGAATAAATCATTACAATAGTGCCTTTATATAGGGACTTCTTATTTTGCCAGTCATGCCCAAATTTCGAAATTATGAAATAACAATATAAAATTTTAATAAAAATAGTAAATGACAACATAAATTATCGGTGACAACTAGAAAACACATCCACTTAATTATGGAAGGTTTTAAATGCTGCAAATTTTGAACGAAAAGTGTTCTTAGATTTTGGGCTGACAGTCGACCAACAGATTCATGACAAATTACGCCCATTTTTAAGTTTGGGCTCTTTTGATCTTGTTTACCCTTACCAAGTTGGTCCATATAAAAGTCTGTTAACTCTTGGATCAACTTCTCATAATAAACTTACTTTTTAAAGGTTGCTAGTTTCTTGCTTGCACCGAAAGAGTGTTAATGAAATCTATTGAATCTTAATTTTGAATTGTATATTATTATACCTAATTTTACTCATATTTTGTCTTTCTTTAATACTTTTAATGTATAAAGTTTTATAAAATTCCGAAACTCCATAAATCACGATAACATTTGTCCGTGTGCAGATATAAATAATTTCTCAAAGGTATAATCAAATTATATAAAACTTTACATATAAAAAGTTACAAAAGAAAAAAACAAATATAGGTTAAATTAATTATAATATTATAAAATTCAAAATTAGACTTGTAAAATATGAACACATGGTTTCAAATGAGTAAGGACGCATAAATTGTCGGTCGTTTTGGTTTTAAATGTGCCCGGACGTGTTGTTTGGTTATCAAACTGCTATTAACGCATAGTTTGGTTAATAAAACTACTCTTTATGACTTATTTAAGAGGTCACATTTTGAGAATTACTCAATTTAAGTGACATAATAGGATTTTAGTTTTTGTTTTAAGTATATTTTTCATTACTAATGCTTCCGAATAAATGAATAAATAATTATTTTAGTGCATGTTATTTGAGTAGTCTGCTACTATATAAAAGTGCAATATAATCAACTGTCCAATAATCACTACTACAGATCGGATAGGAGCGTCTCTAGTTCTAATCAGCTCTGATTTTTGATAAGGTTCTAAAATTTTCAAATCCGAATAATCCGTTGTCTGATCCGAGATCTTAATATGTAAGAATTCTAACTAGGGACACTCAAATGTGGAGAAATCTACTACCCATGAAAGAATTCTATCTATGAATCTTGGATATCTCTAGGCTATTGAAAATATGATGGAACTAAGATCTTAATATATGACACCCTAAGACAACCTAGTAGATCCATGATCATTCTCCATTTGTGACCTAAAAAGGAAACCATAACCGATTAATTACCAAAGACTTGCTAAAGACTGATCAACGAGTTAAACCTTAGACACCAACAATCGCTAACACACGGCACTAGTTATCAAACAGTCTTTGACAGCGTGACTTAATTAAGGGCAATTGTATGCTTTGTTGTATTCAATCTAGTCAAATCAACCCTATGAGCAATTACTATAGCAACTAGCAAACTAATCGTTCTGATCAACGTAAACCTAAACCGATTGAATGCACAACAATACTAAATATCAATACTCATGAATCAATCAACGATAATTACAAATTGTATGTTCTTGGTTACATTAAAAACTGAATAAAATACAAACTTTACATCCCGGGAATGAATCAGAGAGATTAGCTATACGATATATTATATTAATAAGTTTAATATATTATTTAAGTATATCTATTATTTAGTTTTCTTATCATATTATAACTAGGTTTCTTTATTGTTTATATTTTCCTATTTTATGTGTTTTCTTTTCCTATAAATTGTAATCGTTTCAAGAAGAAAAATAATAAGAAAATTTGTCTCAAGTTTGGTATCTCTTCTTCTCTTTTGTTCTTGGAGCCTAACCCACTCAACGGGTATATCGGGAGATTGACCATCTCGAATCGGTCTCTATCATTAGCCGAGCCTCGACATCATGGAATCTTCAGCTATGATGATATGGAACATGAATATGGTCTCGGTATGATATGGAATGATGGAATCACCCTTTTGTAGCTCTGGAAACTGCCTGATATCAGTTGGTGAATGATAGGGTCGACATAAGATGTAAAATATTAAAACGCTAACTTTCCCGTCTTCGTAACCCATCGCGATACGCGATGGGGTATTCTGGGGTCCATCGCGAAAGTCAACGAATTAATAATTAAACCCATCGCGATACGCGATGGGTCTTCAGGCCTGCCCATCGCGTATCGCGATGGGCCTTCGTCATTAGCAATAAATTTATCTGTTATTCGTTTCGCGTGCTGGACATCTAGGGTCTTCATCCCGTGCCTCAACAGGTCCAAATTAGTTGTTTTAACGTATGTGACCTGAAATACAATAGACACGTATGAAGTATCAAAGTTTCCACAATAAATAGTTAAAACTAGAAAATAAACGAACTAAAGTATATACAAATTAACCAACCATCATCGCATTGATGCTATAACCATGACTTGGCTATTCTGCATTGTACTTTTTGCATATTGATATTTGGTGTAGAACATATAACCTTTAGCGTCATACCCTTTGTTTGATTATGTATGAAGCAATATATAATGTCGCGTTTTAGGACATCAAAATGTGCAAGTTGTATAAGATGATAACATGAGATGATTATTTTTCATAGCAACACCTCCAACCCCTTCTAGTCTACCTGAGTGACGAGATTAAGGAACACCTGTACTTTAGACACCGTTCATATAACTTGTGCAAAACTCAATCAC
The DNA here is from genome assembly GCF_021521415.1 of Bidens hawaiensis. Lineage (NCBI taxonomy): Eukaryota > Viridiplantae > Streptophyta > Magnoliopsida > Asterales > Asteraceae > Bidens > Bidens hawaiensis. The sequence goes on from NW_027506304.1 coordinate 75,996, forward strand.
CTGACCTGTGAACAACGATTGATGGTTGTGACAGAAGAGGATGATGCTCACGACGGTAGATGATGATCGCGATGGTGTACTTTGACGAGACGGTAGAGGCGGTGGACGACGATCGATCCCGTAGTTGTGATTTTTAGGGTTAGCGTGTTTTTGAAATCAAGGGTTAAGGATGTTGATACGATCCTAGCTGTATATTAATATTAATAAAGTTTAATATATATTAATTAAGTTTAAATTTTAATTGGTTTCCTTATTATACTCTAATTGTGTTTTCTTATCGTTTATCTTTTTCTATTTTATGTGTTTTATTTTTCTATAAATTGTAATCGTTTCAAGAAGAAAAATAATTAGAAAATTGTCTCAAGTTCGGTTCTCTTCTTCTCTCTTGTTCTTAGAGGCTAACCCACTCTACGGATATATCGGGAGATTAACCATCTCGAATCGATCTCTATCAGATGTCGCGTACGTAATGTACGATAACGGATTATTGTATCAGATGTCGCGTACGTATACACACATACCTTTTCTATGTTTATTTTTTTACAAAAAAATGAATAAAAACACTATTTTTATTTATTAAGACAAAGAAATAATGTGTTAAAAATTAATAAATAAATAAATAACAATAAAGGTAAAGAAGAAGCAATTTGTATTTGAGTGGACACAAATAGTGAATGGATTTGAGGAATTAGATTAGAAGCGGTAGGTAGTATTATTAGTATATATATTTTATAGTTTTGAATGATGTGCAGCGGTTTGTACCATTTGGACGTATGGTTTAAAGCGGTTTATTTTTATTAATATGTATTATAGATAATATAGTCACCGCTTCAAATCTTTAATTATGTAGTAGTGAATAGTGCTTTGTTTGAAAGCAACATTTGTTTGTACACGTACTATGGTTACGTGGTTGTACTTTTGTTGTTGCATGACGTACACCATTGCAAGCGATAACGATATTTATATGCCATGACAGATATTGGTACCCATTAACGAGACAAGACTGTAATGGTTTGCGTGAGCTTTAAAATGACACTTTTATTCTTTGGCATATGGTTATGATATTGATAATGAAAGCATGGGCTAACCCTCTTAACCTTGATTTGTATTTATTCGGTTTCAAATTGATTAAACTGAAAAATAAATTAATCTGAAACCGTTAAAATGAGTAGGATTACATGTTTTGTTTTTTTGTTGAAATCGATTGAGATTTGGGTTTTAGAATTCTAAACTCGATGTGATTCAAATAAGTCGGTGTCAAATAATAGCTATTTAAGTTTTGTCTTTTAGCTTAATTCAATTAAAACACCATGCCAATTTAGTCTAACCAAATCCAATAATAAATGTTCTAATGTTATGAGCGAATCTTAATGTGATGACTTTCCACATACATAACTTACATCCTTAATGATGTTGTATTAATGTTCTAGCCCTATATTTAGTAGCTCTTGTATTTGGTAGTATAGGTATTTCAATGAATAAGAATTTTTTCTCTTTCTCAACATCTCATTTTCTCCCTATTCTATGATTGCATAAATATCTGATGGAGCTAATGGGTTGTTGTTTTACAACACGTTATCAACATGAATTGCTTTTGGAGTTGGATTGCATATCATAGGATAAGTTGCCATTGTCTAATTAACATATGATTGTCCTTTATTATCTCAAACATAAACCATATTATAAGTCAAATTTTATGATGACACCATCACAATTTCTTTAGTTATGATCATGATCTTTATTATCTCAAACATAAACCATATTATTAAGTTTCACTAGAATTGCACATTTGATTTGGTTATCAAACTTTTTTTTACCTGTTATTAAGTTTCAAAATGATACTTAGTAAAAATTTGACCCCTTGTCCTTCACACGTTTTCATAACTCTCATTTTGTCGCTCACGTAGCACCTCCTCTACCCATCACCAATCACCACCGCATTAACATGCTCACACTTAATGACTCATAGTCTAATAAGTACTCATGTTTATTACTAGTTAATTAATTACGACCCAGAGGTTGCCAGGCAATCCCTGAGTCTAAATCATGTTTGATTTTACACATTATAATGGCTCAGTACTCGAGTTGAATTTACATGGCTTCAATTTTGATCCCAACCCGATTCAGTATGGTTTCGACTAGAGATGCACCAATTGGGGTTTTCTAGTACTTGGTTCGGGTATAAAACTGTGGTTTGAGTATGACTGGGTATTGGAAAATCGGGTATTATCTCTAAAAACCATACCGTATGCACCGGGTTCGGGCCGAGTATTTGAATACCCTATTTTCGGGAATTAAATATTCAAGTTTTTCCGTGTATTTTCCATATCATATTTTTAAGGAACTGCACTTTTTTGGGGTATTTTTCAGGTAATTTCGGGTGTATACCGGGTATTTAAAATATCCGGTATTGGAAAAACCCGGTTCCGGTTATGGAACTAGTTCCGTTTTAAGGTATTACTGGATACAAATCGAGTCCAGTTCTGGGTACAACATTTGACACTAAAATGAATACCTGATTTTTTGTCTGGGTCCGGTTTCAAATTCAGGTTTTTTGAGCACGTCTAGTTTTGACCCTTATGACAACTCTAACCAAACATCTCTTTAATGGACAATCATCCATAATTAATATTGAAGCCCTACTGTAACTGGACCAGATTGAAAGCCCAGCCCAGTACAGAACCCAAGGAAAACCGGTTCAAGAGTGTGGATAAGGAGTTTAGGGCACAGGTGGTATAAATACCAAAACTCCATAGCCATACAGTTTTAGGGCTTAAACGAAGATAACTGAAGCCGGTGAAGAAGAAGAAGAAGAAGAAGAAGGCTCATAGAGCTACTGTTCTGTACTGTCTTATCCAAATCAATCAACAAATCAAAGGTATATTATTATTATCATCATCATCATCATCATCATTATTATTATTATTATTCTATTGTATTTAATTTTCAGTATCCGTTAAATTGAACGCCGATTGCCGTTATTGTTGTTCTATTTGTTCAATTAATTAGATTCATTGTATAATATTGTTTTTGTTGTAATGTTGTGATAATAAGCCGTTGATTTTGAGCTTTGATTATTTGTTTATTTGTTTGGTGTGATGTGTAAATTCTAATTTTGAGTAATGGAGTGTGTTATTATTAGGCATTGATTGTATTGGTACTTATTAGTACTAATTAATTACTAATTACTTAATGCATGCACTAATATATGTTTATTTTTTGCACTGTGGCTTGTACCTACCACTGTTATTGTATAATAAGCTGTAGAGATGGTGGTTTTGAGATGCTTTTAAGTTATATTTGGATTTATTGAAACAAAGTTTATTGAAACAAAGCTATTCACAATGTTGTTATCTGTTTGTATTTGCATATCGTTTTGGAAGACAAGTTTTTATATTTGGGATTAATTTCTTGTTTTTATTATAACTTTGATAGATGGAGCGGTCATCGATACCGGAAAGTTGATATGCTTTGTTGATGTTTCTGATTTTATATTTTGTTTTTTAGCAGTTTTTAGTTAAAGTGGGTTGGTTACAATGTTGTTATGTGTTTGTATTTGCTTATTGATTTGGAAGACAGATTTTTAATTTTTTGGGCTGATTTTTTGCTTTTTTGTAACTTTGATAGATGGATCGGTACCAGAAAGTTGAGAAGCCAAGAGCAGAGCAACCCATCAATGAGAACGAGATACGCATCACTAGCCAGGGGAGAATGAGAAGCTATATCACATATGCCATGACTTTGCTCCAGGTTCATATTTTGCTACTAATTGTATAACCATGGTTGAATTAGTCTCTTCTATCTTGTAGTTTATCATTGTATTTTTATCAGTGCATTTTTTCTGAAGTGTTATAAGTTGTGTTCTGTTTGTATTTGTGAGTTGTTATAAGTATAAGTATTATCATTTTGATTGATTGTGTTACAATCTTGCATGATGCAATTCCTACTGAACTGTCATGTTTATTGGACTGAAGTAGACCTATGTCAGTTAATAAGGATGTTTTTTTAGTTATAACTTATATTTGGAGCTTTTACTCCTTTCTTTAATAAAACACTAAAAGTTTATAGCTTTTTTTTAATAATGTGTTAAACTATATGCATCAACATTATTTTCAGCTTTTAAGTTCTACAATTGCATATATTTTCCTCAAACCTTTCTTCATTTACTTAATTTGATTTCTTTAGCCAATTTGTATCAAACTATAAGCATTCTTTATTGTTGATCGTTAATGCTTGTTTTGATTGAAGTGGTTGCTGTACTATTTGATTTCACTATTAACTATTAACTATTTTATTGCTTTATAGGAGAAAGGCTCATCAGAGATTGTGTTTAAAGCTATGGGTAGAGCTATCAACAAGACTGTCACGATTGTGGAATTAATAAAGGTTTATCATCTTATACATTCTGTCATATGCTTTTGTTCTTTAGTTTTGCCACTATACTTTTTGATAAATTTTAGAGATGCTGTATATTTTGATTGTAGAGGCGAATTGTCGGTCTTCATCAAAATACATCCATTGGATCAACCGACATAACCGACACCTGGGAACCCCTAGAGGAAGGTTTACTCCCGTAAGATCAAATTCATGCTCTTCCTTAAAAAATATCTTTATTTGGTATTTGTTATATTTCGTTGGTCTTATGAAGTAGACATTTTGTTTCAGTTTGGAGACAACAAGGCATGTTTCAATGATCACCATTACCCTCTCTAAAGTGGAGTTAAATACATCATCTATCGGGTATGTTAATTACTCTTTGTATAACTTCATTTTTGTGTATCATTTAAATAATATGTGGCTTATGATGTCATCAACATTGATGCATTATGGTAAAATTGTAATTTCTTGTCAGGTATCAACCACCCATACCAGCTGACCAGGTTAAAGCGTCCACTGAATTTGAATATGAAGGAGGTATAATCATAATGTCATTAATATACTACACCCATCATATTTTATTGAACGAATGCTCGTCTTTGTTTGTACAAACGATCAAACACGAAGTTCATGAAGGAGGTTTTTCATGTTCGTGTTTGCCTGTTAAGAAAATGATTGTGTTTGTGTTCGTGCTTTACATGAATGGTTTAAGAACGTAAACGAACAAACATAACTAAGCTAAAATATTATGAGAACTAGACATGTTTGTATGGGTCTAAAAATTTGAATGAATATATTGACACACATAAAGATCAAACTCAATTGGCGTAAAGTTATCTGAATGATATAAAGCAAACGAACAGATATAAGTGGATTTTAATGAACGAAAGTTCATGATAATAAATGCATGAACAGAAACTTGTTTTTATGTTTGTTCGTTTATTAAATAAACTCTTTTCCCACTGAACAATTAATAAATGGTTCGCTTAATGTTCTGTTCTTTTACGGGCTTATTACTTGTATGATAGTTTTATTTATATGTTTCGTTCATATTGCAGAGGGATCACCAACCGCAAGGGGCAGAGGTCGTGGTGGAAGAGGAAGGGGAAGGGGGGCAGGGAGGTCTAGACCCGCACCAGGTATTATTATTATCATAGTTTACTAAATCTCAGTTTTATAATAATAATCTATAAATGTTAGTAACAGTATTCAGTTGTAATAACAGGAAATGGTTATGCACAAGATGAGTATGATGATGGTGGTTGGGAAGGCCAGGGTGGTTATCCACGGGGAAGAGGTCGTGGAAGAGGCCGCAGCTTCCGTGGGCGTGGAAGGGGAAATTACAACAATGCCCCATATATGGATATTCAGCAAGATGTTGGTGGTTACAATCAGGAATCTCCTAGGGGCAGAGGTCGTAACTTCCGTGGTCGTGGAAGGGGCGGTTACAACAATGGATATAACATGGATAATCAGCAAGACGTTGGCGGTTACAATCACGAGTCTCCCAGGGGCAGGGGCCGTAATTTCCGTGGTCGTGGTAGGGGCGGTTATAATAACGAACCATATAATGATAATACTCAACAAGAAGCCGGAGGTTACAATCAAGAATATCGAGGTATGATTTCATATTTTTATATATGCGCGTTGATCAACAAACAGATCATTATATACTCTTTTGTGTTTGATGTGTAGGCCGTGGTCGTGGGAGGGGTGGTGGTCGTGGAAGGGGTCGTGGTGGGTTCAGATCGAACAGGCCAAACCAGGCGGCAGAAGGCGGTGATTAAACACAAACTAAGCGGTTTACTTGGTGTTGATGTTGGTTTGAAGTGTTTTTCATGAATGTTTGGTTGTTGGTTGCATGCACCATCTCTATGTTTTGTTTCATTTTTTCAGTTTCAGATAATTGACTTAGGATCATCAGTTTGTACTAAAGGTGTAGACTAAGTTTTAAGTAGTGAGTTTTGAGTTTTGTTTTCTTTTTATTTTTTTATTGTTTAAAAGAATAATTTGTAATTTGGTTTTTAGTGGCCATGTGATTGATTTGTTAACTTGAGCTCTATGTTTTAGCTAGATATATATTATTATAACAGAAGTAATGATAATATTAAACTATTTCTCAAAACTGTAACACAACTCTTTTTCATTCTCTACAACAAATCTTCCAAGTCTCTCATTCAATATGTCAAAGTTTGGTTTTAGCCAATTTTCAAACCAACAAACAAAACTAACAATAATCATACCAAGTATTTTCTACAAATAGTCTAAGCTATTCTGGGTAGAGGTGCACAAATCGGTTTTTTTGAAAAAACCGGTTCGGTTATTAACCGGACCGGTTTTTTTTATCCAGAAAAAAACCGGTTCGGTTAATAACCGGACCGGTTATTAACCGGTTTTTGTCAATGAAAACTCAAACCGGCCAAACCGGTTTGGACCGGTTTAGAAACCGGTTAGAACCGGTTATTAAACCGGTTTTTTTACAACCGGTTTTTAATAACCGGTCTAACCGGTTAACCGGTTTTTTTTTTTTTTTTTTTTTTTTTTTTTGCTTTAGGGTTTAGGGTTTAGGGTTTCGTTGTTAGCATTCTTTGCTTGGAAGATTAAAAACACATAACTTTCATTTATAGCTTTTACATTAAAAATACAAACATTAAATCGTTATCGCATATTCGTAACTCAAAAATACAAACATTAAAGAATGCTTAGACACGATTACATTAACAAGTTGATGTTTGTTACTCATTTTCTTCGCTACCCGATCCCGAGCTATTCCTTAGGTAATCGTCGTACGCGGCTTCTTCATCGGTCATTGGTTGAGTGTGTCCTTGATTGACCTCGTCTTCATACAAGGCCGCCTCATACTCCATTTCCCCCTCGAGTGAGCGTTGATGTTGTGCCCTATCTAAAGAGTCCAAGTAATCCTTGTAGCAAATCGACATCTCTACAGCTGGTGGAGTGAGTCGAGTCCTCCTAATCGATATAACCCTGCCAGAAACAGAAAAAGCAGACTCCGAAGCTACCGTGGAAGCTTGGACCGTTAGTAAATCTTTGGCCATGGCGGTGAGGATCGGAAACTCATCCTCCTTACCTCTCCACCAAGCCAGCATATCAAGACTTCTAAATTCATCCGGAGTCATGTGTTTCACAAAGTTGGTACCACCATACCTTCCAAGTTCACTGCTTGGGGTGTTTACCCTTTGACGTTTACCGGCGTCTTCCCAAATCATGTAGTACATCCCCATTTCAAGGTCGTTTTGGGATTGGGATTGGGCAACAGCTATTAAAAAAAACCGGTTATAAAAAAAACCGGTTATAAAACCGGTTTTGGCTCCAAAACGTATAACCGATACGTAAACCGGTTACGTAAACCGGTCAAACCGGTTTTTAAAAAAACCGGTTTTTAAAAAACCGGTTTCCGGTTGAACCGGCCAAACCGGTTCCGTAACCGGTTTTTTTGAACACCTCTAATTCTGGGGACACCCCAACTTGAAAATAAATAACAAATAAACAGAGGAAAATTATGTATTATAAACTAAAACAATATGATGTTAGTACGTTTCAAGCAACATTTCATTATAGATAGACTAAAACAAAACCAAGGTAAAATTTACAACAATAATATTAAAGGTCATTAACCTTAATTCTACGTATCCAGGAACTCCTATCCTCAACCCTGTCCTCAGAGAAGTGCAAGTATAGTAAATCACGCATAATCCTCTCATCTCAAGTCAATTTTAGTCTACCTCTACCCAAGGTTGCAAAAGTTGCTAGGCGCTCCCAGGGCGGTCGACTAGGGAGTTACGAGTACTCGGTCTAGGCGGGGTGTACTCGGGGAGTACTCGGACATGGTATTTTATAAAGAAATTCATTTTTCGGAGATTATATATATGTCAAATATCAAAAGTTTACGAAATATTCTACAAAATACACACGAAAAATACAAAAACAATCAATAGCACATACATATTAGTTCAAAAACATGTCTCAATTGATTGAAGACGTACCTCAATTGAACTTTAATAAGAGGTTTGTGAGTTTAGAACTTCGAATCGGATGATAATAATGGTGGTTGCGAGTTTAGAACAAAAATTAGGTTGCGTTTTAGCGTGAAAAAGAAAAAAAGTAGTGGTGGGCTCTTGGAGAAATTGAGTTTTTTAATAAAAGTCAAAATTTTGTTAAGACCGAGTTGGACCGCCTAGGACCGAGTTGGACCGCCTAGGTCCGATTCCGAGTTTTTTAACCTTGGAGAAGAAAAGCGGTGCAGTGAAGTGCCGAGGAGCGCCTAGGCGCCGAGTACTCGGCTGCCTAGGCCGAGTTTTACAACATTGCCTCTACCCCTCCTTCCCTCTATAATAAGAGTTTACACTGATATAACGGGAGTCGTTGTCTGTCTTCTTTTTATATGTCCAAACCATCTCAATCTACCTTCCAATATCTTATCTAATATACTAGCCACCAGTCTTTCACGAAAAACCTCGTTTCTTATTCGGTCTACCTTGTGTTCCCACACATCCATCTTAACATCCTCATCTCTGTTACCTCCAACTTACGCATACGTGTCTTCTTGATGCCCAACAATCTGTTTCATATAGCATCGCAGGTCTAATCGCAACCCTATAAAACTTTCTCTTTAATTTAGTTGGAAACCTCTTGTCACACAGTACCCATGTGGCAGCTCTTCATTTACACCACCCTTGCTTGGACACGATTAGAGGTGCACAAATCAGGTTTTTTAAATACCCGGGTTCGGGTATGACCGGGCATTGGTAATAATCGGGCCGGGTTCGGTCGAGTATTGTCTCTAAAAACCATATCATATGCATCGGGTTTGGGTCGGGTATAGAACCGGGCATTCTAAAACCGGATTTTTGAATACCCTATTATGGGGTATTGAAAAAACCCTATTTACGGGTTTTTTTCGGATATAGATTAGATTTTTAAAAGTTTGCACTTTTTAGGGGTATTTTCAGGTATTTTAAGGTATTTTTCGGGTATACATAGGGTATTTGAAATACCCGGTTTCGAGTATTGGAAAAACCCGGTTCCGGGTATGGAAATGGTTCGGGTTTTAGGGTATTACCGGGTACAAATCGGGTCCGGTTCGGGTTCGGGTTTTAGTGCCAAAATGCATACCCTATCCATACCCTACGGGTAGGGTCGGATACGGGTTCGGGTATTAAAAACCCGGGTATTAAGAAAACCGGTTATAAGTTTTTATTTCGAGTCCGGTTCCGAGTTCGGGTTTTTTTTCACCTCTAGACACGATGGGAACCTTGAACACAACTTATGTTTTTTTAGTATTTTAATGTAAATATAAAATTACTTGTCTCAATCACCTATTTTGCTTTCGTAAAATAGTCCCTTAGGTAACCTTGCTAGTTTACCATATTTGAATATATATTTAGAATTTAGGGGTTGTGGTTTACTTGTGGGTTATACTAGGAGTAAGCAATAACCGAATCGTTAACCGAAACTGAACAGAAAACGGACAAAACCGAACCGATATAACCGAAAACTGAATTAACCGTAATTAACCGAACCGAACCGAACCGAACTCTTCATTCGAACCGAACTCTTCAGTTTTTAATATTTTCAAGCCTTTTTCTCTCTATTTCATGTATTATATGTATTAATAGTTTAATACGATCATTTACATGCATTTATATCTCCATTTCATGTACTAGCATCTCAATTTCATATATTTATACGCTCATTTTATATAGTTATGCATTCATTTTATGTATTTAAACATTCATTTCATGTATTTATAAGCAAAATTTTAGCCCAAATTTGATACTGGTTATTAACCGAAATTAACCGAACCGAATCGATAACCGATCGGTTAGGTTGGGTTAATGCTAATAACCGAACCGAACCGAACCGTGCACAACCCTAGGTTATACTTTGCATGTTCCAACAAATCTTAATATATTTCCAACTGAACAAATAGGAGTTTTGATATACATGCTCGATCACTTTAATGCGACCGAGTTACGTTTACACTGACTTTAAAGGTTTTTTATTGTGTTAATGTAGGTTTATAATTGCAAAAGAACAAAAGTTACATTACACAATAATCAAACAATTATGATACTTGACAACAATTATATACTTTCTTAATAACTACATGACATTATTGATTAATTAAATGCGTCGATACTATTTCGACGTTCAAAACATGTATAATATTTAAGTGATCAAATGGTCTTATGATTGAGCATATAGCCTAATAAAAGAGAGAATTCTTAAAATGATCTAAATCAGGAGAGAGAAAAAAAAATAATCCTAACTATATTAAGATTCCCAAAACAACCCTTAAGATATGTACTGAGAAGACGCATTGGGAAAATAAACGACCATATTTTTTAACCAGTCAAAATGTGACACGTGTAAAAGTACTGACACACCAGACGAGATTTTTAGAAATCTCGTCTGGTCCGACCATATTTTTAAGTTAATTAACTTTTTAAAAAACCGTCTCTCCAGACGGTTTTTTTATGTTTCTCGTCTGGTACGTTCAAATTATATTTTTCTTAAGAAAAGAGCTTTATGAATTTCGTCTTCCAATACGCATTTTGAACGAATTTCGTCTTTCAAGTTCATTTTCTTATGCTTCTTATTTGGTAAGTTTTAAATTAAATTATTATTTAAATCTAATATAATCTTCATCTTCTTTCTTCCACCTTCTTCCATTATCATCTTCAATCAAGTATATTTCTAGTTAGAAACGGATTTCAAATTTAAGATTTTACATGACTGCATACATGTGGAGGAGGAAATTAAATGGGTTTTTCAATTAGATCGGCCTACTGAATTATAATATCGGCCTACTGAATTATTTGGCAAATGGCAACCTAACTAAAAATACTTTCAATGATGGATAATATACTTGATTGAAGATGAAAATGGAATAAGGTGGAAGAAAGAAGATGAAGATTATATTAATTTTTAATTATAATTTAATTTAAGAAAGTAGGGTCCACCTGAATCCTAATTAAAAGTATAGTCGGACTAGACGGAATATCAAAGATTTAGTTGGTCAAGACGGAATACCAATAATCCTATCGGTCCAGACGATATTTAAACTTTTATAACCACCAGATAAGAAACTTGGGAATATGAACTTGAAAGACGAAATTCAATCTAAACGCGTCTTGAAAGACGAGATTCAGAAAACTCTTTTTTCAAGAAATAATAATATGAACGGACCAGACGGGAAACATAAAACAACCGTCTGGAGAGACGGTTTTTAAAAAAGTAAGTTAAGTATAAAATTTGGTCGGACCAGACGAGATTTTTAAAAATCTCGTCTGGTGTGTCAGTACCTTTACACGTGTCACATTTTGACTGGTTAAAAAATATAGTCGTTTATTTTTCCGATACGTCTTCTCAGTACATATTTTAAGGATTGTTTTGGGAATCTTAATATAATTAGGATTATATTTTTTTTATCTCTCCTCATTTGAATCATTTTGAGAATTTTCCCCCAATAAAATATTTGACACGTGAAGAACGATAAATGGTAAACATATCCTTTATTGATTTTTTTCTTTATTTTAAATACATTTGCAAAAAAATAATAATATTATAATATATTATAATAATACATATTAGTAAAATCTTGATGAATTCATTCCTCTTCAGGAATCAATAAACATATTTTGTGATAAAAAAGAGAGTATTTGTACTTCAATTTTTTTTTAAAATAAAATTGTAAACTAGTTAAAGTGTAATTTTAAAAATTGACAAAATAGTAATCTATCTTACTTAACCGAGTGACTGTTATTGAAAGCAAACGTATGGTCGGAGACTATATTGATAATTTTAAAAACCATAGGGAGTATGGATAATATCCGTTATTTCAGGTAAATCAACGTTATCTGTGTAATTTGCTCATCAAAAAAATACAAACAACACACTCACAACGGTAGAGGAAGTGACAATGACATTGCGCATGAATGCCGTCAACACCAAAGGTGGGGGCGCTGTTCCAGCTTCCTATCTCACATGGTACGTCACGTAATAGGACCTAAGCGCGCCGAAGCCACTCGGGTCCCTCCCTCTAGCGTAACTGGCATGTTAAGACCATCTAGAATAGATGGTTTCACATATACCTATTCTCCTTATAAACGTTTCAAAATCGACTTTTTAAGTGTTTAAAAGAATTTCATTTATTCATATTATATTTATAAGACGTTGAATTAGAATGTAGACTACAAATACAAAAAGTATTAATTAAAAGTTACATAAAGGGTTTAGTAGATTAAAATAATTAATTTGGATCTACAACCTAATACCATTTTTGTTTCTCACTGTCTTTTACCTAATATTCTACTTTCACTATGAGTATTCTAATACTATATAAGATAATGGCATAGCACATAATCTTTACACAAACATAAACTCCAAAAATAATCCCATATGGAAGTGAAGATGAATCGTGAAGAAGAAGATGTAGATATAGTTATTGTGGGTGCTGGTTTAGCTGGTCTCACTACTGCCTTATCCCTTCACAGGTATTATTATTATTATTACTACTACTACTATCTCATCACACTTGTACCATGTACAAGTAGTTGCTTACTTGCACAGTACTAGTTGTTAATATTTACAAGATAGAGGAAAAAAAAAAAAGAAAAAGAAAAATATCAAAATGAACAAGTTGGCTGAACTACTTTAACAAAATAGACAATTTGATTTACAAAGCTTCGGCTGAAAGTACAATTTGATCCACGAAAACAGTTAATCTAAATAATACATGTCCAAAGTAGAGGCTAAGCCTTAGCTGACGTCTAGAAGCAGAGGTTGATCCTTAACCGGCGTCTAGAAGCATAGGCTAAATCTTAGGCGACAACTAATTAATTAGCCGGAACTTTACATGCATGCGTATTAATTTGATTGATAGTAATGTGTTTATAAACCTGCTAATTTTTAGCCTCCTTAGCCCGCGAGCTTGTTGTCTGATTGGTTGGTTTTGGATGTCTATTTTGGTAAAGACTGATTTTTGATGTCTATTTTAATAAGCTTTTTATTCATTATGTCTATTTTGGTAATTATCCCGGAAAAAATAAATTATCAAAATAAAAAACTATTGAATAAAATTATATAGTGTCACATATATTACATCAATCCAGTTGCTAGTTCTTGGATAAGTTCTATATTTTATCTTGCATAATTAACCTAGTTTTAATTTTGGTTTTGAAGGTTAGGTCTGAGGAGCTTGGTTTTGGAGTCATCTGAAAGTTTGCGGATTACCGGATTTGCCCTTTTACTATGGACCAATGCTTGGAGGGCATTGGATGTTGTAGGAATTGGGAATATCCTTAGACAAAAATCCACACAAATAAAAGGGTAATATCGTCATTTACAATATTAATAAAAGAAAATACAATAATATAATAATATGGCTTTTTGCCAATTTACATCAGAATTTGAAACTAGTTATGTGATTGCAGATTCAAGATTGCCTCTCTTGATACTGGACTATTTACTTCAGAGCAAGCACTAGATAAAGATGGAAAATTGTGAGTCAAGTATTAATATACATTCATATTTGAAGTTGAAAATTACCAAAAAAGAGTTGATGGTATTACCCTTGATAAATTAACAACTACATTTTGATTTTAGTGAGGGTTACGAAAGCCGATGCGTTATTAGAAAGGATTTGCTAGAGACAATAGTGAACGAGCTGCCTCCGGACACCATTAGGTACTCTTCAAAGGTTGCAGCCATTGATGAACTCGGTCACTTTAAGCTAGTGCACCTAGCCAATGGGTCCATTCTTAAAACCAAGGTACGCCCGGTTAATTTCTCAAACATTGTGGTATATATATTATTCACTAATGAGTTATATTATGTTATTATATCAATGTAGGCGTTGATAGGGTGTGATGGAGTTAACTCAATGGTGGCAAAATGGCTGGATCTTGGGACACCTGTAAGTGTTGGGAGATCGGCTATCCGTGGTTTGGTGGAGCTCCTTGATGGCTCAGATTTTGGTCCAATGTTCCATGTTCACTTTGGAGGCGGTGTGCGCTTTGGTATCATTCCGATTGATCACAAGACCTTTCATTGGTTTTGCACGTTCATCCCGTCTCAAGTTCCATCTTGTAAGCCATTTAAATCTAATTACTGAAATGATTAAGAAACCGATGGTTTGGTTTTACATTTTTATAACTGACTGTTATGACAACCTATATGTTTTTTTTATATTTTATATTTTATAAATAGTATGCTATTGGTTGAAAATTTTTTGTTACGAATTTAACCTCTATTATGATTGTTATAGACGAAGAGGATTGGAATGCAAACCCGATAAAAATGAAGCAATTTGTATCGAGCCGTATCAACAAGTTGCCTCAAGTAGCCCAAGATGTGGTAGAAAAAACAACATTAAGTAACATAATCTATTCACCAATGAAGTTTAGACAACCATGGAATGTCTTATTTGGCAACATAGTGAAAGATAATGTTTGTGTAGCCGGGGACGCACTTCATCCCATGACGCCTGACATTAGTCAAGGTGGGTGTGCAGCGATAGAAGACTCAGTGGTGCTCGGTAGGTGCCTTGGGGAGGCGTTTTTGAAGAAACCGAGTGAACACGATGATGAATTCGAGAGGATTAAAAAGGGTTTGGAGAAATATGGGAAAGAAAGGAGATGGAGGGGTTTTAGTCTTATTAGTGTTTCGTATTGTGTCTGGTTTATGCAACAAAGCAAAGGAAGTTTGGTGAGTTTGTTGAGGAAAGTATGGTTTTCTAGCTACACTCCTACTGCTTTCCTTAAAATGACTAATTTTGATTGTGGTAAACTTGTTTGATGAATTGCAAAATGGGAAATGATATGCCGTATGCGTGTTTCGGGTGGTTTGCCAAAAATGTAAGATCGGTTGTTCAAATATAATGGAAATGGTTAGAAATGAATTTAAGGTTAAGAAAAGAAGTGCTCCAAGTGTTTTCCAAAATCTTGGTGGAAATTGTATGTCAGAAAAACAACCTAAGGATTTTTATTGACTGATAAAACTTCAAATTACATTCAGTACCAAATCTCTCTTAACCAAACAGAAACTAAACAACTTGTAAACCCAAATATGGAGACAATCAAACAGAGAGAGAAAGAGAGCAACAGGAGGCCCTTGCAATTTAAATCAAATAAACAGATGGGCCACACTTGGACCAGCCTCCATCTTCTGGAAAGACCCATGTCTTCAAAGAAGCTTTAGGCCCAACATACTTGACCCAAGTCCACTTCGAAAGAAGACTAACAATATTAATATAACACCAACAAAAAATAAATAAATAAATAAATAAAAGAATTAAAAACATATCTAATTTAAACTAAAAACAAAGCAATGAATTATAGGCAAATATTACCTTTTTAACACCCCCCACAATTAATTTCTTAAACATGTCGAATAACCCCAACTTTTCACACAAACATTCATGTTGAAAGGGAAAAAGCCCTTAGTAAAAACATCCGCCAGCTGATCTCCAGACTTCGTCTTAACAACTTTAATAGTTCCACTTGAAATTTTTACTCTCAAATAAAATAAGTCAACTTCAAAATGTTTAGTCCGGTCATGAAAAAC
This sequence comes from Bidens hawaiensis, assembly GCF_021521415.1. NCBI lineage: Eukaryota > Viridiplantae > Streptophyta > Magnoliopsida > Asterales > Asteraceae > Bidens > Bidens hawaiensis. Next base: position 91,959 of record NW_027506304.1, read on the forward strand.
TTGCTTCTATAGATATAGCAGCAGAGTTATCTCAAAACATCTCAACCGGTAGAGTCATATTCACATTCAATTCTTTTAACAAATTCACCAACCAAACAACCTCATCAGCTGCTGCACACATAGATCGATACTCATCCTTAGCTGAAGATCGCGAGACAGTCAAATGTTTTTTTTACTCTTGTAGGAAACAAGTGAGTTTCCTAATAAAATGCAATATCCTGTCACATACCTCTTGTTGTGCATACATTATTTATCCCAGTCAGAATCTGTAAAAGCTTGCAACTCAAAATTTCCTTCTTTACTTATTAAAATACCCCGTCCAGGTGCTTTTTTCAAATACCTTAAAAGTCTCAATGCAAGTTTCATATGTGAACTAGTGGGACTATGCATATATTGGCTAGAAACTGGACAACGTATGAAATATCTGGACGAGTGTGAGACAAATATATATAAGTTTACCAATTAATTTTTGATACTTTGAAATATTTTCCGAAGGAGAACTGTCTTTTTCACAAAAATATGTTTACTATGTGATTTTGTTCAATAGGAGTATTAACAGGTTTGCTTCCCGTTAAACCAAATTCAACAAGTAACTCAACACAATACTTTCTCTGATTTAAGCATATACCATCATAACAGTAAAGAACTTCTATCCCTAAAAAATACTTAAGTTTACCAAGATCTTTGATAAGAAACTTGTTTTTCAACAACTCCTTTATATGTTATTTCTTTTGTACTACTACCGGTGATAACAATATCATCAACTTAAACCAAAATTACGATAATCTCACCACCTAAGATTTTAACAAATAAGGAATCATCTAATTTACTTTGTTCAAAACCAATTTCAAATAAAACACCAATTAATTTTTCATTCCACATTCTTGGAGCTCGTTTCAGCCCGTATTAGTTAGTTTACACACTTTATTATCGGTTTTTGAAAAATAACCCTCAGGTAATGTCATGTAAACGTCTTCATAAAATGAAGATCACCATACAAAAAAACATTATTAACATCAAGTTGGAACAGAGAGGAAGCAAGTGAGAGAAATTATGTTGAGGGGTGTATACCCCTTAGCTTTAGTTCCGATTTACTTTTTAGATTTTCTAAAATTACAACTGGGCTGCTTAGTTTTCTTAGGCCCACAAACTGGCCCACTAGTACTTAATCTCAGCTAAAGTTGTACAAAAAACCGGTCCAAAACCGGTTAACCAAAAACAAAACCTGGACAGGTACATATCTAAAACCTGTTCCAGACTGAAACAAACATCCGATTTGTACAGCGGTTCGGTCCTTTCACTATTAAATTGATTTTGACACCGTTTTTTTTTCTAAAACCAGTTAAAACTGGCTCTAAACTGAACCGAACTGGTTTGGATATGTTTGCTATGTTCTACGCTCGTACTGGCCTCTAAACCGAACCGGTTGCGAAACCCAAACCGGTTCCATCTGAAGAAAAACCGGTTTTGTGCAGCTCTAATTTCAGCCTGTATTATTAACCCACTTGTAGGTTGCGCTGCAAGCCTGCACTGGTTAGTAATCCACACGTAAAATCTTTTGACATTATTATAAACAAGCAAAGTCGTTCTCTCCTTGTTTGAAGCCAGGGCCAATACATAAGGAAGCAGGGCTAGTATGTAAGCCAATAAAATGAAGATAGGCTTTTAGGCCCACACTTAATTAAGATCTTTAATTTTTTAAACAAAAAAAAACATTGTACATAGATATATATTTAATCGGCAAACCATAAACAAAAATAACTATTGATCTAGTGGTAAACCATGTGTCGCTTAGTGGTAGGTCATTAGTTTGAGACCGGTTATTAACACTTTTTTTTGTTTTTTAACACAATTGTCTAAAAGGGCCACAAAATCTTATTTTGATTTAGGCCTCCAATGGCATTGAGCGGGCCTAAAGGAAGCAACTACTTTATGTTAACTAGGATTTTACCCGACGCGTTGCGCCGGGCAAATTGGTAAAATCTGGGTGGTGTACTGGAACTAAAACAAAAGGCAGTGACTTTACGTGAATTTGGTCGGTTTCCTTATCGTTCGTTACAGTTGCAGAACAAAAATAAAAAAGAAAATTGGCATCCGGTCGGTTTTCATTATGTTCGTTATGGTATCGGAACTTAAACAAAAAAAAAACAAATGGCATTAAAACCATAGCATTGTCAGTCCCGGACGTTGATGTAGTGAGTTTACACGAATTCGATTAGTCTGTTTCCATTACGTAAACAAAAACTGACGTTAGGTCGGTTCTTGTTACGTTCGTTATGCTACCAATACTAAAAAAAACATCAAAATGGTATGGACAAGTTTGGTGCCGCCACTTGGCTAGCGGCACCAAACTTCTCTTTTATATTATATAATATTTGATTGAACATGCTTTAATTTATTTTGCTATCTTTTATCTTTAAAGTTAAGTGTCAATTTAGTACTTGTGGTTTGTTCAATTACGTAACTTTAATACTGTTTATGAATTTATTGCAAATGACTACTTCACGTTTCAAAAATTTGTCATTTTAGTAATTTTTTTCTAGCTTAGTTTATTTTTATCCATTAAGTAAGGGGCAATTTGGTAACTCGTAATTTTTTTCATTCTTTCTTTTATTTATTTTTCTTTTTCCTTTAAATAAGAGTGGAAAGCAACATTTAGAAAAAAATAGAAATTCGTCCGCCTCATTCTTTAACTAAACCCTCAATCTAACAATAAGATATACATACTCTTTTACTCTTCTCTGCCAGCATGTTAACCACCACCACACAACCATTGAACCAACTGAACCACCACCACTATGCAATTTCAACCGAACCCTACCTGAAGGCGCGGCGATGGTACTAATACTAATGGCTGGAGCTAGAGGAAATAGCCGTAGACCATCGAGACTGCCACCGCATCTCACACAACTTGGCCACCATTCGACAACCACACAATTTCCCGACCCTCTCTTTCTCATCAGACCTGAATTTTTAAAAACCCTCTCGATTTTCTGGCTACTCGTTAAAAAACTCCCTCGATTTTCCCGCTACCCATCAAAATCAATATCCTTCGTTCACTCAATGTCTCAATCTATCTACCCCTTACTCCATCTCCAATGAAATCGGCCATAAACCTGCAAATTCCAGATATGAATGAGGGGCGATGTTGGCTATCAGATGTGAGTAACTGCGGCGTCTAGGGGCGGATCTACGGTTAAAATGGGTGGTTCCTCGGAACCACTCGAGTTCCGAAATAATATATATTTATGTATAGAAAATAATACAGGAACCACCCCATAAATTAGAAAGGAACCACTTCATTAACGTATTAATCGTTTGTCTGGCTGGTAGCATGTTGGTTTTGTGACCTTCGGGTCACAGGTTCGATTTCGGATTTTGACTTTTTTTTTTTTTACTAATTTACCCTAACATCAATTAGGGTTTTATCATAACATAACCAGCCACACCACACAGCGCCTCTCTGTAGCCCCAGCTCCAGCCCCATCCTCTTGGCCTCTTCAGACTTCAAACCTACCGCCATCCCCATCAGTCCACCGGCGCATCTCCACCATCCCCGTCAGTCCGAACCTCGAATCCTCCCACTTTGAACTTTGAAGGTAAGTTTACATTCATTGTTAAATGTTAATTGTTCTTGGTTTTTTTTGTTAAATGCTAATTGTTCTTGATTGTTAAGTTATTTGTTAAATTTAGTTTTAATTTCTTAGACTGTTGGTTTTAATTTCTTAGTTTTGTTAGTTTCTTAGTTTTAAATTTGTTAGTTTGTAATTGTTAATTTGGAGGTATTTTGAATATGAAGAGATATTTTCAAAGTAAACCATCGAACATTGGATCATCAACTTCAAGTTACGGTTGCAACGGACAAGTGTTGAAAGATGTTTTTCTTCAATGAAGAATGTGAAAACGGATTTGCATAATAGGATGAGTGATGAATACATGAACGATTCTTGCATTTGTTACATTGAAAGGGAATTCCTCTAACAAGTTTCGGTTGAAGAAGTAATGCAACGATTTCAAAAGATGAAGACTCGTTGGGAACAACTATAAGTATTTTTTTTAATTCGTAAAGACTATTGTATTGATATTATGTGTTTTTTAATTTCTAATGACGGTGTCTCTTTTATTATTTATCGTATTTTTATTATGTAATGAACTTTTCCCGAACTATTGAACCAACCCGAACCTCAAACCGACCCTAAATTTTTTATACTTAACTCTATGAAATTGAAACATCTAAAAGTAGTGCACCACCCGAAAAAATTCATGGATCCGCCACTGGCGGCGTCGGTGGTGTTTGGTGTTGGCGGTAGTGGGTTTCGATATTGTTTTGGTGGTTTTCAAAGGTGGCGATGGCGGTCTTTGGTGGTGGGGGTGGTTTTTGATAGGTAGAGGTCTTCAGCGGCACTAGCTAGTGGTGGTCTTCATATATAAGAAAAGAAAAAAAAATAAAAAAATAACGAAGTTACCAAATTACCACTGACTTAACGGACAATATAGATGGAGTTAGGAATAAAGCAGTAATAAAATGTTTTAGAAACTTGAAGTAGCTAGTTACAATAAATTCATAAACGGTATTAAAGTTGCGTAACTAAACAAACCACAAGTATTAAAATGACACTTAACTCTTATCTTTATTTAAAGTGTCATTTTTATCTATAAATTGTGGTCACTTATGCAACTTTAATTCATTTTTTTCCATGCACTTTTAAGGTTTTATGATTCTTGCCAATTTCATACTTTTCGCTAACTCCATCCAAAATTTATGTTAAGTTTCTATAAAAAAGACTAAAATATCTAATTGTTTATAAAATCGTTGTTTAAAAAAATTAAACTCTTTTGAGTGTTTTGTTTTTTTTATATCCTATTTAGAGCATTAACATCCCATCATGAATCCATACAATATTATTTAACTAAAATTCATATTTTTTTTCTAACTTTATGTATCACTTTTAAAAAATAATCTCTTACATCTCATTCTCGGTATTTATCTCTATTCAATTAAATAATATTTTTTAGTTTTTCTTTTTATTATTTTTTTTCTTTCTTCGACTCACCCTCACACTTAAAATAGATATGAGGAATGAATAGTGAACAACTTAGGGATTTGGTAACTTGGTTTAGTTTGGCTTGTATAATTACATATTTTTGGTTTGTTATTTGAACTGTATACATCAATGTCATGCACATGTATATAATCAAGCATACCGATTACTTTGATTTTAAGTTTAACCAAGTTAAATAAAGATTATGGGAGGAGAATTTTTGTTTAGTCAAATATAATAGTCACTGATTGTTCGCATCAGATGGTTTGATTAGACTGTGTTCTAGTGACCAGCAATGACGCCCTCACCCTTCCCATGGTAACATTTGATTAGCTTGAAGTCATTTTCATCATTTGACGCTCGTTACTTGGGTGGCGCTTAAATGGGCTCTTCCCTATTTTAGGGATGAGCTGGGTACCATACCTATACTGATCGCAAATTTTTTGATCCATTTTCTTAGAAACTTGGCACCGGTACCGTGCTAATCCCGAAACCTCAAATAGTTGGTACCGAACTGTAAATATAAATGAGCAAGATCTAGAAAAATAACGCCAAAATACAAAAAAAATTAACATTCCTAAAACAACAAAATAAAAAGCAAAACTAAAATATATACTTAAAACAAAATAAAACTCGCAGTGAACCAAAACATAAAAACAAACCCCAAGCGTTGTATCCGTGAACTGCGCGAATTCGATCGGGCTCAACGATATATTGGCACTAAATCGTAAACCATATAGTAAGCCTAAAAACAAAAATAAAGTTAATGACATAATTCTACTGATATCAAAATAGCAACTGC
>NW_027506305.1:0-25257 GCF_021521415.1 Bidens hawaiensis
GTATAGGGTGGCTGGGTTGGGTTTAAATGATTAAAATAATATAATTTGGATGTTAATTGCAAGTCCCTCAAGTTTCAAGTTATATTAAAACATATATTAAACTATATTTACGATATGAACCTTGAACTTTAAAGATGTTAAATAATGTAATAGGTTATGTTGTTTGGATAATTTTCGAATTGAACCCGTATAGTTCGGAATTGTTTAAACATTTAAAACCCGGAATTTTAATAATTGAACGAAAATAATAGAAGACAAACGAATGAACATTTAAATTATCGGGAATCTGTTATTAACGATAAATAATAAATAAGATACATCAAAACGACCCAACAGGTCGGGTTAACGAATATAAAATGAAATCCAAATACATTAAATATTGGCGGATGCCACATAATTCCCTATTTTTAAAAATTTCATCCCGAAATTAAGCAGAAGAATCCATATAAAAAAGATGAGGATACTTGGTTCACATTTGGTCTTCCCGCTCCCATGTTAATACAGCGCCACACTTGGATTCCCAACGAACCTTTACCAAGTGTATACGTCTATGCTTGGTTTCCTCGTCTTTGAGATCCATGATTTCCACCGGTTTCTCAACGAAGTACATTGTTTCGTCGGTACACACCTCATCAAGTGGTATGCGGATACTTCCCTCAACTAGACATTTCTTAAGATTTGAAACATGAAACGTCGGATGAATATTCGAAAGTTCTTTCGGAAGCTCGAGAGTATAAGCCACACGACACGTTCGAGAATATTGAAATGTCCAACAAATCGAGGAGATGGTTTGCCTTTCTTCCCAAAACGAACTGCGCCTTTCCAAGGGGATACCTTGAGAAGAACATGGTCGCCGAAATTAAACTCGAGATGTCGTCGTCGATTATCAGCGTAACTCTTTTAATGGATTCGAGCGACTAAGAGATATTGTCAAATTTGGGCGATTGGATTAGTAGTCTCTCGAACAAGTTCCAGGCCTGTAATTTGAGTTTCACCAATTTCGTTCCAAGAGATAGGGAAATGACATTTACGGCCATAAAGGGCTTCGTATGGAGCCATACCGATACTCGTATGAAAATTATTATTCTATGAAAACTCAATCAAATGAAAATGAGAATCCCAGTTTCCACCAAAGTCCATGACACATGACGTAAGCATGTCTTCAAGCGTTTGAATCGGTTTGCTCGGATTGCCCATCGGCTTGACGATGATAGGTTGTGCAAAGGTCCAATCGAATTCCCAACGCGGTTTGAAGTGATGTGAAGAAATGTAAAGTAAAACGGCTATCACGATCAGAAATAATACACAAAGGTACACCATGACAACAAACGATACGTTGAACATAAATCTGAGCGAGCTGATCAATCGAGAACTTTTTGTTAATCAGAATGAAATGAGCGGACTTAGTCAATCGGTCAACTATAACCCAAATACCATCGTGGTAGCTTTGGGTAGTTGGAAGTTTGAACACGAAATCAATGGTTGCATCTTCCCATTTCAATATAGGAATGTGCGGTTACACGAGCAAACCAGATGGTCGTTGATGCTCAACCTTAACTTTAGCCCAAGTAACGCATTTTGCAATGTATAATGCAATGTCTTTCTTCATACCGAGCCACCGAAAAGTGGACCGTAGATCAAGAGTACATCTTATCTGCACCGGGATGAATGGAATATCAAGACTTATAAGCTTCGTCCATGATGAATGTAGGAAGATCGTCACAATTAGGAATCCACAAATAATTGAGGTAATACAACAAACCATCACACTTAGTTTCGAGTTGATGCTCAGCGCCACAGGACATTTCGTCGTACATATTACCCTCGGTAATAGAGACATATTGAGCTTCAAAGATACAAGTTAAAGATCGGTTTGAACGGTCACGCTATGAAGCAAAATTGATTTCACATGGGTCTTTTGACCAAAAGCAACGGCTACAACATTTGCTTTACCAAGGTGCTAACGAATTTTGCAGTTGTAGTCACTAAGTAATTCGGCCCATCGTCGTTGCCGCATGTTTACATCCTTTTGGTCAAAAATATGTTGAAGACTCTTGTGGTCAGTGAATAGCACACATTTAGTGCCCTAAAGGTAGAGTCTACAAATTTTCAATGCAAATACGACAACACCGAGTTCGAGATCATACGTAGTATAAATCCATTCAGGAATCTTAAGTTGTTGTGAAGTGTAAGCGATAACGTTCTGCATAATGACACAACCGAGGCCTTGTTTAGAAGCATCGCAATAGACAAAAAAATTCTTCATTGCCCTCCGGGAGTGCAAGGATCGGTGCATCGCAAAGCATACACTTAAGAGTTTGAAAAGTGATATAACGTTTAATATATATTAATCCCGTGTACATTTTATTTATTATTTTATTAGTTTTGTTCGCTTTCTTATAAGATTTGTATACTACTAACATGGTTTTATATTTTAGATTCCGGGTTTTAATTATGGTGAAAGAGGGCGAAAAATGAGCAAAAGCAAGCCGAACCGGAGAACCGAACCATCAGGAGACGAACCGGACCAGACCAGGAGAGAACTGGACTGGCTAGGCTGTCCCCACCCCCCTCCCTTCACGCCGGAGCGCCGCGCGGTTGGGAGGCCCAAGCCCGCCGCGTAGAGCTATGGGTTACCTTCCAGATTATTCTAGCCGACTTTGGGGTTTTAAGCATCCTGTTTCCTATTTAAAGACCCCTAAACTCACCCTTAAACATACCTGAAAGTTCCAGCCAAATTTGGGGAGTTTTGGGGCTTATGAGATCAGCTTTTGGCAGCTTTGGAGTCGAAGAATCATCCAGTGGTGCGCGTATTAGTTGAAGACGAAGAACACGGGTTTTATCCTTTATTTCTTTCATTTTCGTTTATTTACAGCCATGAATTCTTATTTGCTTGTTTTGTTTAAACCTAAGACGTTAGGCTAAATTGTATGAACTATCTAGGCTTATGATGAACCTACTTTAATGTTTTGATTTGACTTTGAGATTGTTTATCGTTATGTTTAGTAAAAGATTTATTTATAATTAGTTGATGCATATGAATGCTTAGGATTGTTTGATGAGTTTTATTCCATAGTTTTTCTTGATTATTGTTTGCCATATGATAGGATTGCTTTTAGGTCAATTACTTCGTGTTTTTTATTATTTTATGATTGATGTCATAATAAGGTCATAGGAATAATATTGTCAAATAAACTTAAGTGTACTGCTAACCTAAAATCTGTAAAGTGCTAGGTTATTGATAAGTCTTTAGTATTTAATCTTGCTAGATTTAGTTCTTCGTAAGGAGTCCGTCTAGGGTTGATTATTTATTATTGTTTATTAAATCAATTAAATATAGTAAATTGCCTTTGATTTCCGCACTGTAAGGTAGGATTTCGTATAAAGGAACTAAATCATAATTAATTAGGTGACCGTAAGGGAACTTGATTTTTAATACTGGTGTGCGTTAAAACTTATTAGAAATCCATAGGTGTCTCTTGAGAAGGGTCAGGGGTCCTGTTCGGTTTTTCTTAACTTTTCCAGTCATTCTAGATACAATTTTCAAATATTGGATTTTCCGTTATTTAAATCGCGTATCTCCGTCACTTGTAGTGATTTATCTTAAGTGTCTATTTTACGATCCCAGCCCATAACTAAATACTTTCCCGGGTTAATTCATTACTGAATTAGGGGATTCTAGCCTAGGTAGTTTTCTTATCATCATCTTATTTTAAATAACAAACTTTTGCTTTCGTTTAAATTATTTGTTTTCTTAATTAGTTTTTAATTATAGTATTAAATTAGTATTTTAATAACCCCCCCCCCCCCAAATAAATATAAATTAATATGTCGTGTTTGTAGTCGAGTCTAATTAGATAATAAACGTAATTTAGAGAGTCTCGTGGGTTCGATATCCGGACTTACTTAGCGTTACTAGAGTCGATCGGTTCACTTGCCGGTTAGTAGTTTAGTCGAGTTTTAGAGAGGCTAGAGTATTACTTAGTGTTTATTTTTTGTTAATTTAGTTAATAATTATTAAACTACTTTAAGCACATCAAGTTTTTGGCGCCGTTGCCGGGGACTCTTGGCAATTGCGTTATGCTTTGATTGGACCTACTTGCAACATACGTGCTATTTGTTTCGTTTTGTTTGAGTCGTAGGAGACTAATTAAGTCTAGTTTGTTTTTAATTGTTTAATTATTTTCAATATTAGAGTCGTTATATTAGAAACTACTTACTTGTTTTATTTCGTTCTGTAGGTCCATGCCATATCTGTGTTCGCAAGGACCGCCGTTAAATTGCTTTGGACCTACTCCGTTGAAGTCCGAGGCAAGCTCATCATCATCTGAAAAGCAACCGATCACCATAGATACTTCACTGAAATCATCACCCGCAAATTCACTACCACCAAGTCCCAGACCCATCCCAATGGTCGAAAATAACCGCACAATGTACCAGCAAGCTTTTGAAGGGTTCTGTGGAGATCACTCACCCATTATCGCTCCCGAGATTGATAACCCTAACTCATGGCAGATTCCATCCTACGTCATGACCAACATCACCTAAAACCACCAATTCCATGGCCGTGAAGATGAAGACGCATCGGCACACATCAACCGTCTGACTCGTGTGTTCAAAACGTTGAACTTGCAAGGTGCTAATGTGGATGCGATCTTCCTTCACTTGTTTCCGTTTACACTTTTGGGTCATGCCGCCACTTGGCTCGACTCGTAACCTATTGGAGCATTCACTACTTGGGAGGTGCTTCGCAATGCATTCATCAAGAAGTACTTTCCACCTGCTAAGACTTCTTGCCTCCGTGATCAGATCCACTCCTTTCACATGGAGTCGGATGAGCCATACTACCAAGCTTGGGAGCCCTTTCAGAATCTGCTTTCCCGTTGTTCTCAACATGGGCTCACACCTTGGGCCCTTATTGAGAAGTTTTACAATGGGCTTGCTTATGAAGCTCAAGAGAGGTTTGACACAGCTGCTGGGGGTAATTTGATGGACAAGAAGAATATGATCAAGTGTGACGAGATGTTTGAAAGTTTCGCGCAATCTGAGTATGCGAAGAAGCCACAAGCTGGGAATTCCAATCCAGTCACCAGTACACCCTCATCTGCTCGAGGTGTACACCAAGTTAATCTGGATACCGGTATGGCTGCTAATATTGAGAATCTTACCCGAGAGATAAAGAAATTACAGGAGAAGGTGGATAAGTGTGAGATGTGTAGAGGTGGGCATGGTACGTTGGAGTGTCCGTTGATGAACAATCAAGATGTTGATTTTGTGGCTGGTCAAAATAGGTTCCCTATTGCTTACAACAGCAACAATCATAACTGGAACAACTACAAGAATCAGAATCAGAATCAAGGGCAAAGTAACTCGAATTGGCGTCCGGCCGGTGGGCCACCATGTTTTCAAGCCCCCTATAACCGAAATCAGGGACAGTATAACAATGAAGGTTCTAATAGTCAAAGTTCGAATAATGGGCCAGATCTGAGTAAGAAGTTGGACGAGATGATGCGGTAAATCGTTACTAGAGGTCAAGTTACTTAAAAGACTCTTGCCGATCATGACCTGCTTATTAAGAATCAACAATTGGATCTACTTAACATGCTAAGGTCCATTGACGATATTGTTCGACGATTGGATGAGAGGCCCCCGGGACAGTTTTCAGGTTCTACTCAGCAGAATTCGGCCGCTCAACAAAAAGCAATTACTACTCGTAGCGTCAGGGTTTTAGGTCTCGAGGTAAGAAAGGATAAAGTTAAAGTTGAAGATGACGAGGTGATGGATGAAGAGATCGAGATGGAAGTGCCGGGCAAAGTGCAGAACACCGCACCAGTTGTACCGCCAGTGGAGAAGAAGCCGGTTGAAGTCAGGCCATCACCTGTGATGTGATCACTCTCGTGTCCTATATCCCGCTCGCTTAACACATCAAAAATACACACGGGAGTATGGGCACTTTCTTGATATGTTCCGACAGTTCAAGATTAATCTCCTGTTCATTGAAGCCCTCCAACACATGCTGAAGTACGCAAAGCATCTGAAAGACCTGTTTAAGAGGAAAGATAGGTTGGGGGATGTGTCATCGATCCCCCTTATGCGAGATTGTTCGGCGGTAGTGTTGAACCGCGTTCCCGAGAAGTTATCGGACCCAGGTATGTTTACGATTCTGTGTTTGTTTGGTAGTGATGTGACGAGCCATACATTTTGGGTGCAAGTATAAATTTGATGGCGTATTCTTTGTACGAGAAGTTGGAGTTAGGCAAGTTTTCACCGACTCGCATATCCTTATCGTTGGCCGATCGTTCGGTTAAATATCCGCGAGGTATTATTGAGAATTTGCTAGTAAAGGTTGACAAGTTTGTATTCCCGGTAGATTTTGTGGTGCTCGATATGAAGGCCGATGATAAGGTCCCCATTATTCTTGGTCGTCCATTTTTACGAACCGCGAAGGCGCTTATCGATATGTATGATGGGAAGATCACGCTTCGGGTTGGTGATGAGAATGTTACTTACGATGTCGCGGGGTCGATGAGGCATCCGACTGATCAAGATGATTTCAGTGGTCCGTGCCACTCAGTTTATTTTATTAACTCGTTTATTGCAAGTATTGATAGCTGTTTCGATTATATTTGTGGTGCGGATCTCGTGGAAAGTAATGGTTTGGTCGATTGCGACAATTTGTTTGAGGATGAGTCATGTGAGAACGATTCGGTTTGTGATGAGTTGGTTGAGATTTCGGATTTGCCTGAGATGATAGAGGTGAATGAGATTAGTTGTGAGAGTGAGGCGGGTTCTGTGGAGAAACCCACTCCGTTGGAATTGAAAGTACTTCTGTCACACTTAGAGTATGCGTATCTCGATGAGGGCCCGAACTTGCCCGTTATTGTGTCATCCAAGTTGACGGAGGAAAAAAAAGTCGAAGTTGATAGACGTTTTGAAGTTACATAAGTGGGCGATTGCATGGAGACTTTCCGATATTCAAGGTATTAGCCCCGCTTATTGCACACACCGAATTTTAATAGAGGATGAGTACAAACCGGTGGTGCAACCACAAAGGCGTCTTAATCCGAATATGCAAGAAGTTGTGAAGAAGGAGGTTTAAAGTTGGTGGATACTGGGATGATCTACCTGATTTCCGATTCTCCATCGGTGAGCCCGACCCAAGTTGTTCCGAAAAAGGGAGGTATGACTGTTGTGATGAATGAGAATAATGAGCTTATCCCTTCACGTACAGTTACCGGTTGGCGTGTGTGTATTGATTAATGGTGTTTGAATGATGCCACCCGGAAGGACCACTTCACGTAATCGTTTATTGATCAGATGTTGGAGCATTTGGCAGGTCAGCAGTTTTATTGTTTCCTTTATGGTTTTTGGGGATATTTCCAAATCCCCATTGCACCGAAAGACCAAGAGAAGATGACTTTTACATGTCCCTATGGCACGTTTGCGTACCGACGCATGCCGTTTGGACTATGTAACACTCCGGATACCTTTCAGCATTGTATGGTGGCTATCTTTCAGGATATGATTGAGACATCCATGGAGGTGTTTATAGACGATTTTTCGGTTTACGGTAATTCTTTCGATCATTGTTTGGCTAATCTTGAGAAGATGTTGAAGAGGTGTATTGAGACGAAGTTAATGCTAAATTGGGAAAATGCCATTTTATGGTGACTTAAGGGATTGTGTTGGGTCATAAGATCTCAAGAGACGGTATTGAGGTGGATCGTGCGAAGATTGATACTATAAGTACACTTCCTCCACCGAAGAATGTGAAGGCGATTAAGAGTTTATTGGGTCATGCGGGATTCTATCGGCGATTTATCAAAAATTTTTCCAAAATTACTCGCCCGATGACCCGACTCCTCGAGAAAGATGTGCCATTTGCTTTTGATGAAGAGTGTGTGAAGGCGTTCACGTTTTTGAAAGAGATGCTCGTAAGTGCTCCCATTGTTTGTTCTCCCGATTGGAGCTTGCCGTTTGAGCTCATGTGTGATGCTAGTGATTAGGCGGTTGGAGCGGTTTTGGGGCAAAGACGAGATAAACATTTTCATCCCATCTATTATGCTAGCAAGACGTTAAACGATGCTCAAGAGAACTACACCACCACCGAGAAGGAACTTTTAGCCGTTGTTTTCGCATTCGACAAGTTCCGCTCGTATCTCGTGCTTTCAAAGACCACCGTTTTAACCAATCATGCGGCCTTGAGTTTCCTCTTCCAGAAGAAAGACGCAAAACCCCGTTTTATACGGTGGATTCTTCTACTTTCTGAGTTTGACATCGAGATTAAAGATAAAAGGGGTGCGGAAAACGTAGCGGTTGATCATCTATCCCGTTAAGAGGACCCGAGGAGAGAAGAGTTGCATGAAGAGGAGATCAGTGATACATTCCCTAACGAGTCTATCGATTTTATTGCGGCTGAGAAGCAAGGTATGCCATGGTTCACTGATTTTGCTAATTAATTGGCTAACGGTTTTGTGTTGGAGGGTATGACTATGTAACAAAAGAGGAAGTTTTTCCAGGATGTTAATCGATATGTTTGGGATGACCCATTTTTGTTTAAAATTGGTGGTGGCCGGATTTTGAGGAGATGTGTGAAGAAAGAGGAAGGTTGGAATATTCTCAAGCATGTTCATAAAGGGTTGACTGGAGGTCATCATGGTGTGCATGCTACCGCGCAGAAGGTTTTTGATAGTGGGTTTTATTGGCCAACATTTGTTAAAGATTCTGAAGAGTTTGTGAAGCTTTGTGATGCATGCCAAAGAACAGGTAATATTTCCTCCAGAATGAGATGCCTCAAAAACCCATACAAATTCTTGAAATCTTTGATGTTTGGGGCATCGACTTCATGGGACCGTTTCCCACGTCGAATGGTAATAAGTATATTTTGGTGGCTATTGATTATGAATCGAAGTGGGTGGAAGCCCAAGCATTGGCCACGAACGATGCACGAGTTGTTGTGAGGTTTCTTAAGAAGTTGTTTACTCGTTTTGGTACTCTGAGAGCTATTATTAGTGATCAGGGAACCCATTTTTGTAATGCCATCATGGAGAAGGCGTTAGCTCGTTATGGGGTTACTCATCGTACCTCTACTGCCTATCACCCTCAAACGAATGGTCAAGTCGAGAATGTTAATCAAGGGGTGAAGAGGATTTTGGAGAAGACGGTTGGGGTAAGTCGGAAGGATTGGTCGGAGAAGTTAGATGATGCATTGTGGGCATTCCGGACCGCGTACAAGACTCCGTTGGGTACTACACCGTTTATGCTTGTTTATGGTAAGTCTTGTCATCTTCCGGTGGAGTTGGAGCATCGTGCTTATTGGGCATTGAAGAAGGTGAATGTCGATCTTACCGCGGCCGCGAGAAAAAGGTACTTTCAGATTCATGAGTTGGAGGAGCTTCGGGATGCAGCGTATTCTCGATCATTGAACATCAAAGAAAATACGAAAGCTTTACACGATCGACGTTTGAAAGGCGGAAAAGAGTTCAAGAAAGGCGATAAGGTATTATTATTTAACTCTCGTTTGAAGTTGTTTGCAGGAAAGTTGAGATCGAAGTGGACGGGGCCGTACTTGGTGAAAGAAGTTTTCCCGTATGGAGTGGTAGAGTTGGAGAATCCGGATAATGGAACATCGTGGAAGGTGAACGGTCATCGTTTGAAGCACTACCTTGGAGGACCAGAAGAATCAATCGAGATGGAGGAAACTCCTCTCGATCCATCGCACTGATTGTCACATATGGATCTTGAGTGAATACTCAAGTTTAGAGTTTGTATATTCTTTCCTACTTTTATTTCTATTTTATTTTTATTTTTTCTTGAGTCACTAACGTAGTTTTTTGTAGTTTTTCTTTATTTTTAAGTTTTTGAAAGTTTTGAAGGAAGATAGTGTGAGATAGAAGATCCCCTTTGAAGTCTAATGCAACATTCAAGTGTGGGGATGGAGCAGCAAGACCCGTATACTTTTTATTTATCTATTTGCTGCTTTTATTCATATTTATTGGATGGGTTGGTTGGTCTGGTTCCGTACTTTGAATGATTAATATCTATCGAGGTTGATAAGATGAATTTTAGATATTGTTTGTATTATTGCGGTTTCCGTTCGTGTACGAGAGAAAGGAGATACTGATTGTTGAGCATGTTCGGAGACCACGGGTCGTTTTACGGTTGTTCATCCGGGTATCTTCGGATATTTAAATAAATAAAATCTTTTAAGCATAAACCCGCAGTTTACTGCAATCATTACACTCACTTACATCAATTACAGTGAAGTAAAATCTTGATGATCCAGTGATCATCCCGCTGTTAGTCATACGTGGTCCTCTTACTTGCGTCCCATACTATTAAGAGCAGGATCAACTAGAGACACGACGTATTTAAACCGACAGATGGAAACTTGTAAAATCACGTGTGGTAATGGGTCCGAGGTATTGCTTAATAATGGGGGTATGTCATGTAGTGGGGATCACTAGCTAGTTAGTTGAAATAATTGAACTTTAATCGTATCTAATGGCTGCTTGGTAGACTTTGATGTTTAAATTTAGGTGGATAAACAATATCCTTGATCGTCTTAGCTATTCATGAAAAATGTGCAACAAAATTTTAATCCGCTATCTATGAGGTTTAAGTCAAATTGGGGTGGTTTGATCCGGTAAAATCTAAAATAAAACAGGTCTTGACTGTGAGTTCCACTAGATTATATACAAAATAATAATAATAATAATAATAGTTGGATCTTACTTGTCCCGTAAAGACAAAGGCATGTGTTTAGGTGGACAACAATATCGGTGATCGTAGTTTTTGCATTGTTCTAAAAAATTTTAAGATAACCTATATTTTTGTAATACTGTATTTCTCCGATTCTAATCCCATTGCAATGAGACTTTTTCAGGGGCGAAAAAAGAATAAGTGTGGGGATATTTGATATAACGTTTAATATACATTAATCCCGTGTACATTTTATTTATTATTTTATTAGTTTTGCTCGGTTTCTTACTAGATTTGTATAATACTAACATGGTTTTATATTTTAGGTTCTGGGTATTAATTATGGTGAAAAGAGGCGAAAAATGAGCAAAAGCAAGCCAAACAGGAAAACCGAACCATCAGGAAACGAACCGGACCAGACCAAGAGAGAACCGGAACAGCTAGGCCGCCCCCCCCCCCCCCCTCATGCCGGAGCGCCGCACGGTGGGGAGGCCCAGGCCCGCCGCGCAGCGCTATGGGTTTCCTTCCAGATTATTCTAGCCAACTTTGGGGTTTAAAGCATCTTGTTTCCTATTTAAAGACCCCTAAACTCACCCTTAAACATATCTGAAAGTTAAAGCCGAATTTGGGGAGTTCCGAGGCTTACGAGATCAGCATTTGGCAGCTTTGGAGTCGAAGAATCATCCGGTGGTGCGCGTATTAGTTGAAGACGAAGAACACGGGTTTTATCCTTTATTTCTTTCGTTTTCGCTTATTTACAGCCATGAATTCTTATTTGCTTGTTTTGTTTAAACCTAAGACGTTAGGCTAAATTGTATGAACTATCTAGGCTTATGATGAACCTACTTTAATGTTTTGATTTGACTTTGGGATTGTTTATCGTTATGGTTTAGTAAAAGATTTATTTATAATTAATTGATGCATATGAATGCTTAGGATTGTTTGATGAGTTTTATTCCATAGTTTTCCTTGATTATTGTTTGCCATATGATAGGATTGCTTTTAGGTCAATTACTTCGTGTTTTTTATTATTTTATGATTGATGTCATAATAAGGTCATAGGAATAATATTGTCAAATAAACTTAAGTGTACTGCTAACCTAAAATCTGTAAAGTGCTAGGTTATTGATAAGTCTTTAGTATTTAATCTTGCTAGATTTAGTTCTTCGTAAGGAGTCTGTCTAGGGTTGATTATTTATTATTGTTTATTAAATCAATTAAATATAGTAAATTGCCTTTGATTTCCGCGCTGTAAGGTAGGATTTCGTATAAAGAAACTAAATCATAATTAATTAGGTGACCGTAAAGGTACTTGATTTTTAATACTGGTGTGCATTAAAACTTGTTAGAAATCCATAGGTGTCTCTTGAGAAGGGTCAGGGGTCTTGTTCGGGTTTTCTTTTAAGTGTCTATTTTACGATCCCAGTCCATAACTAAATACTTTCCCGGGTTAATTCATTACTGAATTAGGGGATTCTAGCCTAGGTAGTTTTCTTATCATCATCTTATTTTAAATAACAAACTTTTGCTTTCGTTTAAATTATTTGTTTTCTTAATTAGTTTTTAATTATAGTATTAAATTAGTATTTTAAAAACCCCCCCAACAAATATAAATTAATAAGTCGTGTTTAGTAGTCGAGTCTAATTAGCTAATAAACTTAATTTAGAGAGTCTCATGGGTTCGATATCCGGATTTACTTAGCTTTACTAGAGTCGATCGGTTCACTTACC
This sequence comes from Bidens hawaiensis, assembly GCF_021521415.1. NCBI lineage: Eukaryota > Viridiplantae > Streptophyta > Magnoliopsida > Asterales > Asteraceae > Bidens > Bidens hawaiensis. Next base: position 12,433 of record NW_027506305.1, read on the forward strand.
GGTTAGTAGTTTAGTCGAGTTTTAGAGAGTCTAGAGTATTACTTAGTGTTTATTTTTAGTTAATTTAGTTAATAATTATTAAACTACCTCAAGCACATCAAAAAGCTTTATCTTTCTTTGGCCCCCACTCAGAAGGTTTATCCTTGTGAGTTAAAGCGGATAGGAGCAAAGCGATATTGGAAAAGTTAAGTATGAAGCGACGATAATAACCGGCAAGACCAAGAAATTAACCAACTTCGGTAGGAGAGGTTGGAGTTTTCCAATTCTTAATGGCTTCGATTTTGGCTGGGTCAACGTGGATACCCTTTTCATTTACTATATGCCGTAAGAACGGAATTTCATTCAACCAGAACTCGCACTTCGAGAACTTAGCATAAAGTTGTTCATTCCTCAAAAGATCAAGGATGGAATGAAGATGCTTCTCGTGCTCGGCTTTGAACTTGGAATAAATGAAAATGTCGTCAATAAAGACAATCACGAATGTATCTAAGTAAGGCTTACATACGCGGTTCATGAGGTCCTTGTCATACCCCGACCAAAGGCAGCGGAACATGTCGGGGCGTAACGCATTGATTGGACAGTAGCTCAAAAGGCACTAATTAAAGTGGCAATAATTATTTAGACAAAACGGCAAAAGGCGTCCTTTATGTTTGAACGTTTTTTCAATGGATGTCCTTTCGCAAAAGAAATGGCAAAAATCATATTTCATGTTTCAAATCTCTTTCACGTTACGTCCTTTGATACTAAACCAGTTAAATTTTTTAGTTAAATCTGGTCATCTGCATTGCACATGAGAGTAGTTTTGTAATTTTATATATAATTTATTTTATTACTAAAACTACCAAACAAAAATCTCTCTCTCTCTCTCTTATACACAAATCTGTTTCACCTTCCCTAGCCACGACCACCACCACCACCGGATTCAATTTCACGGCGGCCATCGCCATCGTCTCCAACACCCCATCACCATCCTGAACTAATCCACCATAACTGCCACCACACAACCGCCACTCCGAACCACCACCATCTCTTCATCACACGATCACCACACCACCCACCCACCTGCAATAACCTCTTACTGTTACCAGTAATACGGAGTGGGAAAGGGGTTAACCGGTAAGACGACAGTCGATTCCAGCGACCACAACCATAACTCTCGCATTTTCTAGCCACAAACACACGTCCAACCACCACCACCTCCTATCGCCGCCACCAGACCCTCTCGTTTTCCGACGACCTCGAGAAGCCGCATTTCTCAATCTCGTTTTCTGACGACCTCGAGAGGCCGCGGTTCTTAATCTCGTTTTCCGGCGACCTCGAGAATCTCAACCGGTGTAATTAACACTTTGGTTTTCACATCAATTTCAAGTCACAAAACTGAAATTATACCGATTGGTATAATTTTCGTCGGCAGCAAAGGCTAGGGTTCCGATGCCATAGCTCCGTTCTTCACCGCAAATCTTGAGTTTTTCAAGCTTGATTTTGTGTATGATGATCATGATCTAATTTTCTTCAGTCCCGGCGCTATTGGTTTAATTATCGGCGGCGTTGTTGATGTTGGTGGTCGGTGGTTGGTACAATTGCAGGCCAGATAGCATTCAAACACTTCGAACTGCACAAGCTCGATTAGGGTTTTCGTTTTCAGATTTAAATGGTGTGGTGGTCGAAAGAGCTTGTATAGATCTAGATCTTGATAACAACGATACACATGTTGATTCTTATACGATTAGGCTTGCATACGTTATGTGTGTGTAGTGTGTATGTTGAGTGAACAATTCGGTAGAGTAACGAGAGAGAAAATGGCAAAATATCAGAACTGTTACATTAATGATAAGTTACAGGGTATTTATAGGGGATGACCACATTCGTTAAGTTAACACTTAACGAATGTGTCATTCGTTACAGATACTTTTATGAATAAACATACTTATTCGTTATAAATGATAGCGAATGGCCCTCATTCGTTATCTCATTCGTTAAACATGGTTAACGAATGAGCTTACATTTAGACGAATGTCTTACATTAGTTACGGGGTAACGAATGTAACTTACATTAGAGCGAATGGCCCATTTAGCCATATTTACATTAAGACCCCTATACTTTAGACTTATTACATTAATGCGCTGCTAAAGATCAAGACGTACAAAACATGTATCAACAAACTCCCCTACTCTCGAGCTCTTTATCTACTTTAACACTAGAACATCTTCGTCTTCCAGTCAACGCAGCTATGAATCTTGTATGCATAACAGACTCTAACCTTCTGAAACTGCATAGCAAGTTCATAATCTCTTACATTAGCAAATCTGATCTGACTTGTAAATAACGCATCGTTGAATGTCATAAATGAATGCTCAAGCCTCGGCAACGGTGTTGGAGTAACAGTAGTACCAGGAGTAACAGGAGTAGTTGGCTGTGGTGTAGGCATCCGTGCCAATACAGTATGTAATATGTCTCCAAAATGAGGATCAGGCCTCACAGTAGTAGCCAAAGTCAGAGTTGGAGGCATTGGAGAAGTAGGCATCTGCACAGGTGTTGGAGAACGAGGAAAATCTGTCATTGTAGTATGAGTAGGAAATCGTGGAATCTGTGGAACTGGAACTGGAGAAGCAGTAGAAGAAATAATAGGAGTAGAAACAGTATTAGAAGGCACAAACGGCTGACTCGGTATCTCAATACCCGAACCCCTTCTAACTCGTTGTTTCTTAAGTTTCTCCCCCTTTTCCGTCATCAGTTCTTTACCTTTATGCTTACGTTTCTGTTCATAACTTAACTCGGCTTGTGGTCCTGGACCACCATCACCACCATCATCTCCACCATCACCACCTTCACGTTCTGAATCGGAATCGTCATGAGCCCAACGATCATTAGGTGGCGCGACATAATCAATATTCGCTAGATGACCAATCAAATGTTTAAACTTTGGTCGATTTGCCAAACTCTGACCTCTGTACGATCTCAAACGTCGCATCGTCTCTTCATTCATATGATCGAGCTTCATCACGTCTGCTTGATCTTTTTTCAAGTCAGGTACCAGATCATTTATCATCATTTGTAAAAATCTGGGATACATTAAGAACTTATGCCTGCTGGTGATGTTTTCTTTCAAATGATAATAAACCAATTCTGAGAAATTGAATGGTTTATTAAGAACAGGGTCAACAAATGCAGATTGAAGCATTACTCGGCACTCGTCAAATCCACCCTTGCGTCCACCGAGACAATGAATCAATACATGTAGAAAATACTTGTATTGTTCACACAAGTTCGCTTTGTTGTACATCGATCTGCCCAAAATCACCATTATACTTTACACGGCCAAATAACCCTCTGATCAATGCTCTATCGAACTCACATCTGTCATCAACTGTGTCATTAAATCCCAATGAGTCTCTGATCACACCAATATCAATCACCACCCGTTTTTCTTGAATAACCGCTTCTATCTGATTATCTTCTTCATTGATCTTAGCAGTATTCCAAAACTCTTGTATTATCTTCTGATAAACAACTGTACGGGTAGAAATAGCCTTGTAGATTCTCGAGCGAATTAGAAAACTAATCATTCCCCCGAATATCATAGAATCTTCAAAGTTCGGCTCAAGATAGGCACAAATATTATGGCTCTTGTTCCATGACAGCATGACAGGAGCTTGAACAGGTTCAGCTTGAATTTCAGGCTGTGGCTCAGGATTATTTGCTGGTTGTTGCTCGGGAACTAGATGTTGAAAGATCTCTTCTGCCATTTTCTGTTAAAAAAAATTCAGCAAACTGTTTAAATACATCATACTGATTTAACGAATGAGCATCTCATTAGTTACTTTATACGAATGAGACATTCGTTATACAATTGATGTTTTACATTCATTACAAATAACGAATCATACTTATACGTGAATTCATTCGTTATTGTAATGAATCAATGTGTATTACTTTAACGAATCAACTCTGATTCGTTACACATATTTGTTATCAAATACACTGTCCATTCGCTACCATAGCGAAATAGATAGTCTTTCGTTAACAATTTAACGAATCTGACATGATCATTCGTTACAAAGGTAACGAATGTAAATTAAATTTTCATTTGACTATCAGGAGTCAAAAATTAAATTAATTTTGACTATTCAAATTAAATTAATCAACGACGTATCAGTTAGTTTCCTAACAATTTTCATATTTAACTCCAATGAAATTGGTCTGAAATCAGTTTTATGTCTTTATCAATGATCATCGGAACTAATTGTCATCAATATATGAGTTTTAACAGTGTGCAACTGTTCGGTTCATAACCAGTTAGAACATCGATCAACTAACACATAAAAACCCGATGAAAATCCATAAGACTCATATCATTGAGATCGCCAATACCTGTATAACACGAATATGATAATCAATTGCGATAATAAGCAGGTATGAAATCTTGGAAAAATTTTGCAATAGTTCGTCTAGGGTAATAGTGAAATAGGAAAATGGCGAATGAAATGGCATTCGTCAAACATTTGGATTTTAACCCAATAATTTCACACGAATCGAGGTCATTCGTTCAAATTTTGAACTAACGAATGGCCTCATTCGTTAATTTATTCGTCCTAATTCGTTTAACCTTTTAAACGAATAAGGATCTATTCGTTAAATTTTAACGAGTATAAGTTATTCGTTAATGTTTCAAACGAAAGAGAATGTTATTCGTTAAAATTCTTAACGAATGATACATTAAACATTCCATTCGTTAAATGTTAAAACGAATGACCTCCATTCGTTACGCACAACGGAAGAGAATGTCTTAATAACGAATGACAAAACTCATTCGTTATGTTTAAATAACGAATGGCTTTCCATTCATTAAACATTTTAACGAATCACCCAATTTTCCTTAGCAAATGAGATACAAATCTCTTTTAAGGATTTAAATAATATTAAAACCAATTAGGGTTTTAACACTTAATTAAATAATCAATTAAATCCAATTTTAGGGTTTAATCGCATACATTAAAATACCCGATCAAACAAGGATCGGTAATACTTAATTTAAACGGATTTTTACGTTAAAAATACAACTGATACCAGTTGTAAATACATTAAGCACGATTAACTTAAAGCCTTTTGGGGATCAATCTTTTTCTTTTTCCTTTGAATTTATTCGCTAGCTTGGTAAATCGAAACTAAAGCAGAATTGAAAAGAAAGAAAAAAATCTTTTTGGATTTTGGAAATTTTCAAATAACAAATAACGAAAAAAACAATAAATGGCTAAACTATTAAAGCAGTACATATTTTTTATGAGTTGAGCAGGGAATCATATTGACGAAAATATCACTAAGTAACACTTCAATTTCGATGATTATTATACGCGTAACCCAACGATGATTGAAGATATAATTGCCCTTTTAAACTTTTCACAGACTTGTCGAAAACTTTACGATATGCTTTAATTTGGTTCAATTAGGCACGAAACCATATGTGGACCCCATCAATCAAATATAACATTTCTATCTCTTATACAGTGAATATCACATGTACGTTTTTCTTTTGATTTTCCAAATTTTGATTAACTGTGACTCATGCAAAAATAATAAAAAATAAAAAATAAATAAAATAAAGCAAAAGGTTAAAATTTTCCCTTAAGGTCGGTATGACTACACGCAAATAAGGTTCCATTTCAACAAAATAAGAAGATAAAAAATAAGCTGAAATTGCATAAACTCTTAACTCTCAATTCGGATAATACTGTATTATCGCGAGGAAAAAGTCCAAGATTTTATACGAAACACCAAGAAAAATAAAGCAGAATACCCAAATATTAACTCTCAGGTCGGATAATCTTATCGTGCAGGAGAGGATCCAATATTTGAATAAAAATAAAGAAAAAATAAAGTTGAATTTCTTTGCAAAATAAAATAAAAACAAAGCAGAATTTTCTTCAAAAATGAACGCATGCACACACAGTAATCATTTTGACTTTTGACTTTTCTTTAAATCATATATAGTATTAATCTTTCAAAATGTAATTCCACTAGGTTCGGCATTCATTATCTTTATATCTTATCAATTCCTACATAGTCTGTCAAGCCTATCTTTGTATATCATATTGCTGGTCTTACGATAATTTTAATCTAGTTTATTCATGTACTAGATCAATCCCGTCAATGTACTATCATTTTCCCTTTTTGCTTCAAAACTCATTTTGAGGAGCATTTTTAAATGTTTTTGAAATGTTTCAATATTTGAATGTTTTTGGAGTTTTTAAATTTTCTCTGTACAAACAGAAACCACAATATTTTTGGATTTTATATTTTTCTCCCCCTAAAAACAACAAAAATCGAAAAGAAAACAAGAAATAAAATGATTTAACTAAGCTTTTGAATATCCTTTAAAGATTTTAAACCATTTATACCTAGCAGATATTGAAAACGTGTTTTGTCAAATGCCTTAGTATAAAGGTCAGCCTTTTGAAAATCCGTATGAATTTTATCAATGGATATTAATTTCTTTTCAAAACAATAACGTATAAAGTGATAACAGATTTCAATATGTTTGGTTTTCGAATGGTGAACCGGATTTTTGGTGATTGAAATTGCAGCAGAATTATCAATATAAATGGGAGTAGTAAGAAACTTCAAACCATAATCCCGCAAGTGTTGCTGGATCCAGAGAACCTGTGAGCAGCAACTCGAGGCCGCCATATACTCCGCTTCGGCTGTTGAAGTTGAGACCGTTGTCTGCTTCTTACACTGCCAGGAAACAAGCCGGTTTCCTAAGAATTGACATCCCGCTGTTGTAGATTTGAAGTTGATCTTGCATCCTCCATAGTCCGAATCAGTAAAGGCGGTGAAATCGAACATATCGTCCTTGGGGTACCATAACCCGATGTCTGGATTTCCCCTCAAATAATGTAATATGCGCTTTACTGCCGCCAGGTGAGTCACTCGGGGACTCGATTGGTACCTAGCACACAAACAAACAGCAAACATAATATCAGCAAGCATTGTACGTGCAGCTTCAATCAGCGTACGATTTTTTCTTTCACACACACCGTTCTGTTGAGGAACATAAGGTGCACTGAATTCCCGATGAATTCCTTTCTGAATGCAGAAGAAATCCAATACATTATTCCTAAATTCAGTTCCATTATCACTACGAATTCGTCTCACTTTCAGTTTATAAAGTGATTCGATCTTCGTAATAAGATTCTGAATTAAGACAGGAGTCTGATCCTTCGATATCCCATACATAACACCCATGAGTAGCGTGAGAAATCATCTGTTACTACTAAACAGTAAAAATCTCCAGCAATGCTAGCACGATTCACCGGACCAAAGAGATCCATATGAAGTCGTTCTAGAGGAGTAACAATAGTGTTTAGTGACTTCCTTGGATGTGATTTCTTCTTTTGTTTCCCCTTCTTGCACGCGACGCAGTGATCATTGAAATTGAAATTCTTTAGTGACACACCATCCACTAAATCATTTGACATTAGAAAGTTCATCTTTCGTAAGTGGATGTGTCCCATGCGTCTATGCCAAAGAATAGAATCTTTCTCAGTTTCTTTAGATACAAAGCAAGTAGCTGAGGGCAAAACATGTACATCATAACTCATGTCAAGTACATAAATATCATTTGATTGAGGTGATCGCATGACAACCATGTCTTCAGAAATTGTGTATCCCGGTTGAAGAATAACACATTCCTTGTCGGTGAATATGGTGGTAAATTTCTTATCGCAAATCTGTGACACGCTCAACAGATTATGATCCACCTTTTCACAATAATTAACCTTCTCAAACGTCACTTTCCCGTTTGAAACTTCTCCCTCTTTCGTAATCATTCCACCCTGGTTACCAGCAAACGCAACATAACCCCCTTGAATATCTTTGACGTTATTCAGAAGATCCAGGTTGCCGGTGATATGCCGAGAACATCCATTATCCAATATCCATTTTTGATTAGACACAGACCTACATGAACTCTGCACAAGCAAGTAAATTGATTAGTTCAAAAAGGCAGCCCAGGCCTCAGTCTTGTGCTCTCCCTTTGATACTTTAGGAGAAAATTTTAAATTAACGCTAACATTCGGAACTTGAGAATAAGGGACGGTTTTCTTAGTTTTCTTCTTTAAGTATCCATCACGTATTCTTCCCGAATCAACATTTGAACAAATTGGTTGAACACGGTCAACACATTTGGTTGCTTCATTATCCGAATCAATCCTAATAACCTTCTTTGGATTAATATTTGAATACATTATAACACACTCATCAACTTGATTTTCTTTTAAGTTAGATAGTGAATGAATCTTTCAAGTTGACGAGTCTTTGATATCATCAATCTTTGCTTTGCACTTTTTGGAAACATGACCCGGTTCACCACATTTGAAACATAATCGAGAGTCCAAAGTGTTTCGTGGCAAAGTACATGTAGTCTTCGATAGCAAAGATTTATGAATATCATCTTTGGGTTTCTCAAATGTAACTTTCTTCGGTGTTTCGTGTTTTAAACCCTTTCTTTTCTTATAGAATTCAAGATTTTTTAAATTCGAACAATTTTCCAAACCTGACGATTTTATGAACGTGATAGGTTTAAAAACATTAGTTTTTGGTTTTTCTTGAACATTAACAATTTTTGATTGATAAAATTTTTGTTCAAGTTCAGTCATTTGTGAAGTGTCATCCTGAAATACACTTTCAATCATTTCAGGTTTAAGAAGATTCAAAGGAACTTCTTTGTCAGAAAACACTTTTGACAAACCCTATAATTTAAAAACTTTTCCATTTGATGATTTTAGTTGAGGATTAACGAATCACATCAACTCCTCATCAGACATCGAAGGCTTGTCTGATTGAGATACATTAGATTTTTCCTTAGGAATTACTTTAGGATTTACCTTAGGAACGTTTGATGTGTTTGAAGAAACACCCGAAGTCTTTGAACCATACACAGCTTGTTCAAAATCTTCGGGTTCACATAGAATATGATTGTCAATTGGAATATCTTTGTTTTTGACAATCACATATGGTTCAGACAACTCCTCGATTGAACCATCCAATTCGTTTTTGGTGAAAACCTTTTTACTTTCGATATGAATTGGTTCACGAGCAGGACCAGTTGTATCAACACTTTCAGATTTATCAGTAGACATATTTGAAAATTTTTCCACTTCAGGAATGCTACTGTAATCATGTTTAAAAGGAGGTGGAATTTCGACGTAACCCAAACCTGCTTTTCCATTTTTCTTATGTGAATGATTAACCTCAATTATTTCATTCAAAAGAAATGAAGAATCTCAAAATTTTCCAAGTTTATTATTCAATTCCATTATTTCGTTTTCAAGATTGGAAATACAGGTTCGGAGTCGAAGAATCTCCTTCAAATGTTGATCAACTTCACTAATTTTACAATGAACTTTAGCTTTAAAATCATGATTGATTTCAGACAGTTTTTGAATTTTCAGAGTTGATTGCTCTAGCAATTTTGTCTTCTGTTTGTAGCATTCATGGATCACAAAGTGATCTTTTGTTAGTGTGTTGTTCTGAGTTAATGCTGTTTCAAGTTTGGCTTTTAATACAACACATTCAGCACAATCATTCACTCTTGATGAAGGTTCAGATACATTAGATTGAGATTTGTGACATACCTCATCAATCTTAGCCATACAAGCATAAGATTCAGCTTTCACAGAGATTGATTCAGTTTGAGACGACAGACTTTGATCAATGTCAGTCTCAGAGTCAGACGAATCACTTCCCTCCGATACATTATCACTGCTGGCATCTTCAAATTTCTCCACTGTTTCAACAATAGCCACGTTTGCTTGATTTCCCAACAAACGTTGAGACCAATCAACTACTTCATTGACCACTAAAGCTTGAGTAGCAAAAGATTTGTTTTGATCACAAGATACAGCAGATTTACTCTTATCCCCACCAGATGAATTCTTTCCTGAAGAACGTTCAGAATTGCATGAACCAGAATAGTCTTTCCTCGGCTTGTCACATTCTTTGGGAAAATGGCCAAATTCACCGCAATTATAACATTTTACCTTCAGCTTATCAAACCCGACCCTTTTGTTCAACGTAGGAAGATCTTTTCCCGTTCGTTGCATAAACCTTTTGACTTTACGAACGATCATAGCCATGTTCCATTTTAAATCCATTAGCTCAAGATCGTCCGGGTCGATTTGATCATAATCTTCATCTGTGAGATCGCTCGTAGCTATCTTGCTTCCAACCAGCTGTTCATAAGAAGTCATGAACGCACACACAAAAGCAAACTGTTGTTCAGCTTCTTGCATATTTACCTTAGGCAAGCTTGATGCATGAGCATTTGAGTTTGCAGTCGCACCACTAGCCGTAAAACATACATCAGGTGGACTGTTTACATTAGAATCCTCTTGGGATTGAGCAAAGAACGCATTGATTGGCACTGAACTTGAAGCATTATTTTTTGGCAATGCACCTCCATAAAGTAAAGGGTTTTGGGTTGAAGACTGACGGTTTTGATTCTCCTTCAACGTATTTTGACATTTGATATCAAATTCCCTTTCTTCAATCTTGTTTATGAATTGCACAGCTGTAAGTTCAGAGTTCTGAAAGAAACCGTTCTCTTTTAACACAAACAAGAAAGTCGAATAAGAAGAAGGTAGAGCATTCTTCAGTGTATCGATCTTATCATGTTCTGTTGGCTCAAGATCGACACTAGACATCTCAACAATCAGATGACTAAACCGGTTAATCATCTGTTCCACCGTTTCATTTTTCATCAAAATAAAATTTCAAAATTGAAATTTTACAAGAGTCTTTTTGCTTTCAAGAGTGTTTCCCAAACTTCTTGTTTTCAACGTTGTGAACAACGAAGCACAGACTTTGATAGCATTGTATTGATGAAAAATGTGTCCTGGTAAAGCCATGGTAAGAGTTGAGTATGCTTTTGTTTCACTTTCAAAATCCTTAAGTTCTTGAGTCTCATATTCTTTAAATGGTTTCGTAGTCCATCCCGCATTGTTATTACCAATCAATGGTGCTAAATATATATCGTCGAGAAACCGGACACTACTAGGATGCACGGATCCCAAGTGAGCACGAAACCTCGGTTCCCAACGAGCAAAATACGACAGTTTTAACAACTTGAGACATTTGTTATGACTTCCGATCTCATTATCCATTGTTAGCATTTGTTGCAGTAATACGTTCTGAGACGCTAACGCATAGTAAGACGCGTTCTGTGCAGCCATAATGAACCAACTGTTTAAACTTCAAGGATTAAAGTTGTCAAACTTTCAAAGTTATTTGTTTACTGTTCACACGAATGGACACAGTAACGAATGAGAAAGAAGATTAACGAATTACTTTAACAATTTTTTTTACATTAACAATCCTCATACGTTAACCTTGGTCTCTTCCATTAGAACAGTGCACATTCGTTAAGTAACCATCCACATTCGTTACATGAACGAATGGGTATCTTTCGTTAACCCATTAACGAATGTCCACATACGTTAACTCATGAACGAATGACTCACATTCGTTATAAATAACGAAACATTCCACATTCGTTAACTCTTGAACGAATAGGAACACATTCGTTAACACATATTCGTTATGGAACTAACGGATGTCAGAAAAAAAACGGATGAGTATTGATACCGAATGAGTCCTCCGTAGAGAATAAGCACACATAACGAATGAAACTCACATTCGTTAAACCCTTTAACGAATGAGCTCATTCGTTAAAACTCCGTAACGAATGAGTTTAAGTTAATGAATGAGCCGTTATTGCGGTTACTGTAGCCGGAAAACCGTATTTCGCCGAAAAAAACAGTTACAGTCGCCGGAATCGTCAAATCTTCAAGCTCATCCATGGCAGAATCATCAAACCTTCATAATTATCCACCAAAATACATACGAAGGTTCGGATTTGATCCAAAAAAATGAATATAACATCAATTCCATGATTCATCCATGAAATCATCCGAAATTAGATCATACATTAACCGAAACATGAAGAAAACAAACCAAACCGTATCATGAGCAACCTCCAGCTCTGATACCAATTGTAAAAACGTTATACATACGTTTACGAGCCAGGAATCTAGTCGCAAATCGATACGTTAAGTCGTGTTCATTCAACACGTTAATGATTGATACATTATGATGAAGATACGTTACAGAGAAAATCCGGCATGGTAACGTTACATTAGATAAATATGGAACAGATCCTTATGCAATAACACTATCGAAGTCCTATTTATAGGCATATCCCATTCGTTAGAACAGCAGCAACGAATGAGAGGTCTTTCCATAGCCCCATTCGCTAAACACCCTTAGCGAATGGGTATACCTTAACGACTAAGCCACCATTCGTTACACTGTAGTAACGAATGGGCTCCTAACTTAATGATTAGCCTAGTCTCTAACGAATGAGGTGTCATTCGCTAAACATGCTTAGCAAATGAGCCTTTATACATTAATATAAAGACTAAACTACCCCAATCCTATTCGAACAGCTGCGGACACCAAATCAGTGCACTTACAGTGGTTAGGGTTCGCCGGTAGAAACAGAGAAGTAGGTATCTTGTGTGGTGGTTGGGGTATGTCGGCAAAAAAAGAGAAGTAGGTATATGGTGTGACGGTTACGCCAGAGCCATGGCGGAGGTTGGTGCTGGTGGTTGTATTTAGGTGTTAGTGGCTTGAAGGTTTAGTTTGGGTGTTGGTATGGGGGTAGGGAGAAAGAGGTGAAAAGGAGAGAAGAAGATAGATATTGTTTCTTTTGTTAATTACATAGATAGTCTATTAAATAATAAAAAGACCAAATTACCCTCATGTGCAAT